>NW_026281982.1:0-943 GCF_023373465.1 Oncorhynchus keta
ACAGACTACTTTAATCTACAGACTTTAGATACTCACAGTGTTTACAGACTACTTTAATCTACTGACTTTAGATACTCACAGTGTTTACAGACTACTTTAATCTACTGACTTTAGATACTCACATGTTTACAGACTACTTTAATCTACAGACTTTAGATACTCACAGTGTTTACAGACTACTTTAATCTACAGACTTTAGATACTCACAGTGTTTACAGACTACTTTAATCTACAGACTTTAGATACTCACAGTGTTTACAGACTACTTTAATCTACAGACTTTAGATACTCACAGTGTTTACAGACTACTTTAATCTACAGACTTTAGATACTCACAGGTTTACAGACTACTTTAATCTACAGACCTTAGATACTCACAGTGTTTACAGACTACTTTAATCTACAGACTTTAGATACTCACAGTGTTTACAGACTACTTTAATCTACAGACTTTAGATACTCACAGGTTTACAGTACTAATCTACAGACTTTAGATACTCACAGTGTTTACAGACTACTTTAATCTACAGACTTTAGATACTCACAGTGTTTACAGACTACTTTAATCTACAGACTTTAGATACTCACAGTGTTTACAGACTACTTTAATCTACAGACTTTAGATACTCACAGTGTTTACAGACTACTTTAATCTACAGACTTTAGATACTCACAGGTTTACAGACTAATCTACAGACTTTAGATACTCACAGTGTTTACAGACTACTTTAATCTACAGACTTTAGATACTCACAGTGTTTACAGACTACTTTAATCTACAGACTTTAGATACTCACAGTGTTTACAGACTACTTTAATCTACAGACTTTAGATACTCACAGTGTTTACAGACTACTTTAATCTACAGACTTTAGATACTCACAGGTTTACAGACTAATCTACAGACTTTAGATCCTCACAGGTTTACAGACTAATCCTACAG
>NW_026281983.1:0-3235 GCF_023373465.1 Oncorhynchus keta
ATATAGGTCAATTCAATCACAGGGACATATTGATCAACACAATCACAGGGACATATTGATCAATACAATCACAGGGACATATTGATCAATACAATCACAGGGCCATATTGATCAATACAATCACAGGGACATATTGATCAACACAATCACAGGGGCATATTGATCAATACAATCACAGGGACATATTGATCAACACAATCACAGGGGCAGCATGTCCAGAGATACAACCTCTCTCATCATCACCCAGTGCCTGGGCTTACCTCCGCTGTACCCGCACCCCACCATACCCCTGTCTGCGCATTATGCCCTGAATATATTCTACCATGCCCAGAAACCTGCTCCTTCTTATCCTCTGCCCCAACGCCTAGGCGACCAGTTTTGATAGCCTTTAGCCGCACCCTTATACTACTCCTTCTCTGTTGATGTGATGTGATGTGGGAGGTAAAACCCAGGCCCTGCATGTCCCCAGGTACCCTCATTTGTTGACTTCTGTGATCGAAAAAGTCTTGGTTTTATGCATGTCAACATCAGAAGCCTCCCTAAGTTTGTTTTACTCACTGCTTTAGCACACCCTGCTAACTCCTGATGTCCTTGCCGTGTCTGGAATCCTGCTCAGGAAGGCCACCAAAATTCAGAGATTTCCATACCCAACTATAACATCTTCCGTCAAGATAGAACTGCCAAAGGGGGCGGAGTCGCAGTCTACTGTAGAGATAGCCTGCAAAGTAATGTCATACTTTCCAGGTCCATACCCAAACAGTTTGAACTACTAATTTTGAAAATTACTCTTTCCAGAAACAAGTCTCTCACTGTTGCCGCCTGCTACCGACCCCCGTCAGCTCCCAGCTGTGCCCACACCATTTGTGAATTGATCGCCCTCATCTAGCTTCTTCAGAGTTTGTTCTGTTAGGTGACCTAAACTGGGATATGCTTAACACCCCGGCAGTCCTACAATCTAAGCTAGATGCCCTCAATCTCACGCAAATCATCAAGGAACCCACCAGGTACAACCCTAACTCTGTAAACAAGGGCACCTCATAGACGTCATCCTGACCAACTGGCCTCCAAATATACCTCCGCTGTCTTCAACCAGGATCTCAGCGATCACTGCCTCATCGCCTGTATCCGCCACGGAGCCGCAGTCAAACGACCACCCTCATCACTGTCAAACGCTCCCTAAAACACTTCTGTGAGCAGGCCTTTCTAATCGACCTGGCCCGTGTATCCTGAAGGACATTGACCTCATCCCGTCAGATGAGGATGCCTGGTCATTCCTTAAAAGTAATCTCTCACCATTTTGATAAGCATGCTCCGTTTCAAAATGCAGAACCAAGAACAGATACAGCCTTGGTTCACCCAGACCTGACTGCCTCGACCAGCACAAAAACATCCTGTGGCGGACTGCAACAGCATCGAACAGCCTGCGGATATGCAACTGTTCAGGGAAGTCAGGAACCAATACACGCAGTCAGTCAGGAAAGCTAAGGCCAGCTTCTTCAGGCAGAAGTTTGCATCCTGTAGCTCCAACTCCAAAAAGTTCTGGGACACTGTGAAGTCCATGGAGAACAAGAGCACCTCCTCCCAGCTGCCCACTGCACTGAGGCTAGGAAACACGGTCTCCACCGATAAATCCATGATTATCGAAAACTTCAATAAGCACTTCTCAACGGCTGGCCATGCCTTCCGCCTGGCTACTCCAACCTCGGCCAACAGCTCCGCCCCCCGTAGTTCCTCACCCAAGCCTCTCCAGGTTCTCCTTTACCCAAATCCAGATAGCAGATGTTCTGAAAGAGCTGCAAAACCTGGACCCGTACAAATCAGCTGGGCTTGACAATCTGGACCCGCTATTTCTGAAACTATCTGCCGCCATTGTCGCAACCCCTATTACCAGCCTGTTCAACCTCTCTTTCATATCGTCTGAGATCCCCAAGGATTGAAAGATGCCGCAGTCATCCCCCTCTTCAAAGGGGAGACACCCTGGACCCAAACTGCTATAGACGATATCCATCCTGCCCTGCCTATCTAAGGTCTTCGAAAGCCAAGTCAAACAAACAGGTCACTGACCATCTCGAATCCCACCGTACCTTCTCCGCTACAGTACCTGGTTTCCGAGCCGGTCACGGTGCACCTCAGCCACACTCAAGGTACTAAATGATATCATAACCGCCATCGATAAAAGACAGTACTGTGCAGCCGTCTTCATCGACCTCGCCAAGGCTTTCGACTCTGTCAATCACCAAATTCCCATCGGCAGACTCAACAGCCTCGGTTTTTCGGATGACTGCCTTGCCTGGTTCACCAAATTACTTTGCAGACAGAGTTCAGTGTGTCAAATCAGAGGGCATGCTGTCCGGGGTCCTCTGGCAGTCTCTATGGGGTGCCACAGGGTTCACCTCGTCGACTCTTTCTCTGTATATATCAATGATGTTGTCTTGCTGCGGGCGACCCTGATCCAATTCTACGCAGACGACAATTATTCTATATACTTTCGGCCCGTCATTGGACACTGTGCTATCAAACCTCCAAACGAGCTTCAATGCCATACAGCACTCCCCTTCCGTGGCCTCCAACTGCTCTTAAACGCTTGAGTAAAACCAAATGCATGCTTTTCTTAACCGATCGCTGCCTGCACCTCGAATGCTCGACTCAGGCATCACCACCCCTGGATGGTATTCCTTGACCTCTGAATATGTGTGGACATCTATAAGTACCTAGGTGTCTGGCTAGACTGGCAAACTCTCCTTCCAGACTCACATCAAACATCTCCAATCAAAAATCAAATCAAGAGTCGGCTTTCTATTCGGCAACAAAGCCTCCCCTTCACTCCCACGCTGCCAAGCTTACCCTAGTAAAACTGACTACTCCTACCGATCCTCGACTTCGGCGATGTCATCTACAAAATGGCTTCCAACACTCTACTCAGCAAACTGGATGCAGTCTATCACAGTGCCATCCGCGTTTGTCTCCAAAGCACCCTAGGCTCACCCACCACTGCGACTTGTATGCCTCTAGTCGGCTGGCCCTCACTACATATCTAGGCACGCCAGACCCACTGGCTCCAGGTCATCTACAAGTCCATGCTAGGTAAAGCTCCTCGCCTTATCTCCAGTTCACTGGTCACGGCGGCACCACCCATCCGTAGCACGCGCTCCAGCAGGTGTATCTCACTGATCATCCCAAAGCCAGCACCCCATTTGGCCGCCTTTCGTTCCAGTTCTCTGCTGCCTGTGACTGG
>NW_026281984.1:0-136040 GCF_023373465.1 Oncorhynchus keta
CAATGGTCCAGAGGTAGTGTTTGGAGAGGACCATTCTCCCTATAGGCTGACTCGTCGTTGTTGGTTATTAGGCCTACAACAATGGTTTCGTCAGCAAACTTGATGATGTCGTGAACAGGGAGTACAGCAGAGGTCTGAGGACACACCCCTGGGGGTCTCTATATTAGGAGTCAGTGTGCAGGATATGTTGTTTCCAATCCTCACAGCTTGTGGTCTGACGTTTTCCTATGATATCATGTTGCAGAAAACAGCAAGAGTTTTTTTTCTTTACAATTTCTTAAAATGCCTTCTGATAGTCATGACCTAATGGGTCCCGCTTTAAATAACATGTAGCTTATAAGGGCTCATTAATGTGGCATAACTATGTGACATAACCACCAATGTCAAACCTGACCTGCTTTATAAAGGGTGGCATAAGCACCGCTTAATAAGGCCTTATAAATCATTAAAATGGAGGCTTCACAAAGCATTGTCATGCATCTTGGTAGAGCATTGCAACGCCTAGATATTGGGTTTCGATTCCTGGGACCAGCCATACTTAAAAATATATTCAGGCATGACTGTAAGTCGCTTTGGATAAAAGTGTCTGCTAAATGTTATATATTATATTACATTTCACTAAACATTTCTAGGATGGTCCAACCTCTTTTCCTCTTGGGTACACAATCAATATTGGACCTGACCTCAACTTCCCCCAAAATGTTGTGCTGCAGGACGACACACACACTAAAGTGCAGTTATGCACAGCAAAAAACATTGGTATAGCCTTTTAAAATCTGTTTTTGGCAGTTTTTCCCCCCAAATTCCATTTCCTTGGTTTTGTTGTTACAGGTTTTTCTTTTTTTCTTCTGGTTTACCCTAGTTTTTTCACAATTTTTCATAGAAAACAACAACATTGGATTTTCTGTGTTCACAACAATGCTTAAACAACACAAGTGGATGACTTTTGAGGTCTGGGAAAAATCTAAGAAACCTTGATTTTTTGTGTAGTTGCCCTTTATTCGGTGAGCATGCCCTGGACTGTTGTTTGGTTAGCGGGTTTTCTATAGCTCAGGAAGCACACGTGATGTGATTCTGAAGCCATTGGAATGGGTGGAGGGAAAGGCCATCAACACTCTATTCAGAGCCCCATGAAATAACACCATATTTACATTATACAGACCCTACCAAGTATTCCCTACAATACCGCGGCACCCAGAATAGTTATTGCTCTAAGCCAATATGTATTCCCTTCGTATTGGGGGCATTTATTTGACCTTGGAACATTTTTTCCAACCAAATGATACAGTATGTGCCCTAGCCTACCACGCAAATTGACTATGGTTTAATTTCCCTAGTTGACACAGACATGCTCAGGAAAGTGATATAATAACTTAAGCCTTCTACCTGCCTTCACGATCCTATCCCCACCACCTTCTTCAATTTTGAGTAGCTTGGATGAATAAGGTGCCCAGAGTAAACTGCCTGCTACTCAGTCCCAGTTGCTAATATATGCATATTATTATTATATATTTGGATAGAGAACATTCTGAAGTTTCTAAAACTGTTTGAATGATGTCTGCAAGTATAACAGAACTCATATGGCAGGCAAAAACCTGAGAAGAAATCCAACAAGGAAGTGGGAAATCTGAGTTTGGTCGTTTTTCAACTCATTCCCTATTGAAGATACAGTGGGATACTGGTCATGTTACACATCCTAAGGCTTCCACTTGATGTCAACAGTCTTTAGAACCTTGTTTGATGCTTCTACTGTGAAGTGGGGGCGAATGAGAGGGGAATGAGTCAGAGGTCTGCCAGAATGCCTTGAGCTCGTGACGCTCGTTCACGTGAGAGTTAGTTTGAGTTCCATTGCATTTCTGAAGACAAAGGAATTCTCCGGTTGGAACATTATTGAAGATTTATGTTTAACATATCCTAAAGATTGATTCTATACATCGTTGGACATGTTTCTACAGACTGTAATGGAACTTTCTGACTTTTCATCTGCTCCTAGTGAACGCACTTCGTGAGTTTGGATATGTTTACCAAACGCGATAACAAAAGGAACTATTTTGACATAAACATTCCACAAACATTTATTGTGGAACTGGGATTCCTGGGAGTGCATTCTGATGAAGATCATCAAAGGTAAGTGAATATTTATAATGTTATTTCTGACTTCTGTTGACTGCACAATATGGCGAATATCTTTTTGGCTTGTTTGGGCTCTGAGCTCCGTACTCAGATTATTGCATGGTTTGCTTTTTCCGTAAAGCTTTTAAAAAAATCTGACACAACGGTTGCATAAAGGAGAAGTGTATCTAATGTTCCATGCATAATACTTGTATTTTAATCAACATTTATAATGAGTATTTCTGTAAAATTGATGTGGCTCTCTGCAAAATCACCAGATGTTTTTGGAACTACTGAACAGAACGCGCCAATGTATACTGAGATTTTTGGATATAAATATGAACTCTATGAAGTCCTATGAGTGTCATCTGATGAAGATCATCAAAGGTTAGTGATTAATTATATCTCTATTTCTGATTCTTGTGACTCCTCTCTTTGGCAGGAAAAATGGCTGTGTTTTTCTGTGACTTGGCTCTGACCTAACATACCTTAAGGGAAGATTTCGGCAGTTGCTGTATGGTTAGTGAGAAAGTCCATATTGCAAATGTACGGTCCCTTACTAGACATCCGAAATCGTTTGTAAAATTTGTGGATGGCGTCGGGCCGAGCGGCAGGGCCGGACCTACCAGGAAGTCATCAAATGAACTTTGTCGGACATTCGGTTTCCGTTTTACAAAAATAATAAGATTTTGGTCATTTTTCCGCTGTCCTGGAAATTCCCACAAGAGGGCATAAGCAATCATATTGCTATTGGACAAAACATCACGATTCACGACGGGGCCTTATCTCAAAAACAGAAAATATTTCGAAGCCGAAACTCGGTGAGCATAGGTTTGGCATAATGGGCAGTTGGCCCCGAACAAGATGGCGTCTAGGCCTCAACGGTTTTTGAGTTATGGCCATTTATCTGGGATTAAAGGTCCAAAATGAAAATAGAGAAATTATTTTTCCACTTCACGTCAAAGTCAAGGAGCCTCCGGTGTCAATAAAAAAAGAACCAGCCATTTATCTATCGTCATTTAAGAGAAATCGTACAATGACAGATGTGATGTTCATGGATAGGTGTTTTTTTTTCAACGGTTACAGATCCAGTTGCAGGGTGTTCTTACGAATCTTTTTAAAGTGTGCTGTGGAGCTCTGCGAGATTTCTGTGATTTTCTATGATTTTCTGAAATAACACACACTCACTAAACCCTCCGTAAATAACTCAGTTCTTATCGTTAAGACTTAAAACTCAGGATTCTGTAAAGGCATACCCCAATCAGGATATGAGTTTATTTATAGCTTCCTGTGCCAACCGGAAGTGCCTTAAATGGTGTCACAGTGGCAGTTTCCAAGGGTTAAAAAGGTCAGATCTTTTCAAAACTTCATATGTGTGATTAGGCAACCCCAATAAACTGTAAGTCGTCATTTCTCCCAACAGATGTCAAAGAAAAGCTCTCTCTCACACACACACACACAGAAACACACACACAGCAAGGATGGAGTGACACAGTGCGGTGCTTAAAGACACACAAAGCCTACAATGGCATTTCCATATTCTCTAGGCCGTGCCGAGTTCAACAAGATGCCCCGCTTGACCGTAACTATTAACCCTTAATAGTTAAAAGAAGGTGTTTACTTCAAAGAGTTTGCATTGACTTCTCTCCCCATAGGAATACATTGCCTGCACCTCTAAATTCAACCTGAAGCCTATGTGGGTTATGAATGTCGTATGAACCTGTCTTTGATGACAGTCCATCAGGCTACTACGAGGTCTACCTGTGTTGATTCTAAGCTTCCTGGACCAACCGGAAGTGGTTAAAATCACCCTAAAAGTGTTTATCCATACCCTGCCTGCAGTTTGATAGACATAGTGCTTTCAACCCTGTGTAAATCAGTCAATTCTTAATGTAAGGACTTAAAACTCGGGATTCTGTAAAAGCATACCCCAGTGAGGATATGTGTTGACTTATAGCTTCCTGTGCCAACCGGAAGTGCCATAATTGGTGACTCTTGGGCTGTTTCGAGGGGTTAAAAAAGTCAGATCTTTCCAAAACTTCATATATGTGATTAGACAACCCCCACGAACTGTAAATCAGTCATTTTTCCAATAAAATTTCAAAGGAAAACTAAATCACACACACACACAGCTTGGAAGTAGGGACCCATTGGGGTGCGTAGAGACATACACTGCCTGCATTAGTTAACCTTGTTGGAACTTTTAAAGAACCGTCAGACCTAGAGTTCCAAAACTTTAGAATCCTGTTCTAGACCTCAGGTCGATAGTGCGTGGTGAGTTACGTGGCTCTAGACGGTTCTCGGACCGAGAAACAGCTTCGTACATTTGCAATGACTTCAATTCATTTTGACCATTACGAAAATGGCGACATTTAGAAATGTCTCAGAGACACAAGACCTTTGCGACCGTCTCGGCCCATATAGACAGACCCCAACGTTTCTGTCCAATAGCTCATTCAAGGACCCCATAGCAAGGCATGGAAAAAAGTGGATTTTCATGGTACCTGCCCATTGAACCATATTGCAAATGCACAGTGACTTTGCAAAAGTAAGAAAACATAAACAAATGGACATGATGAAATCAACACAACGAGTGATGGAAAGGTACAACTCTCACTGCTCGGCCATCCTGTGTTCATCAGGCCAGTCAATTTTGCATTTTTGAGCATGTCAAATTTCATATGGTAAATGCCAATTGAACCATATTGCAAATGCACGTGCACTTGCAATATGATTCTATAGTGAAAAAACATCACCAAATGGACATGATGAAATCAACACAACGAGTGATGGAAAGGTAACAACTATCACTGCTCGGCCATCCCGTGTCCATCAGGCCAGTCAGTATTGCATTTTTGAGCATGTCAAATTTCATATGGTAAATGCCCATTGAACCATATTCCAAATGCACGTGCACTTGCAATATGATTCTATAGTGAAAAAACATCACCAAATGGACATGATGAAATCAACACAACGAGTGATGGAAAGGAACAACTATCACTGCCAGGCCATCCTGTGTTCCCATAGCGGGCATTAATATCAGAATGACCGGTAAATGCATTCACAACCATATTTTTATTTTTGGGTTACCAGGTGCCCATTTTCAATCACCAGTTGCACAACAATGCGTATCCATCAGAATATTTTAAACAGTCCATAAAGCACTCAGGACTGCCCCCATAGATAGAGGGCCATAGTAGAGTACTCCCATAGCGGGCATGGACAATAGGAGTCCCGGTAAATGCATTTACAACCATATTTTTATTTTTGGGTTACCATTTGCACAACAATGCACGTGCATTTGCAACATGATTCTATAGTGAAAAAACATCACCAAATGGACATGATGAAATCAACACAACGAGTGATGGTACGTGCCCATTGAACCATATTGCAAATGCACAGTGACTTTGCAAAAGTGAGAAAACATCACCAAATGGACATGATGAAATCAACACAACCAGTGATGGAAAGGTACAACTATCACTGCTCGGCCATCCTGACCAGTCAATTTTGCATTTCTGCAGGATTTTTGAGCATGTCAAATTTCTTATGGCATTTGGCCCCAAAAAAAGTGACTTTTGACTTCCTATGAAATCATATTGTAAATGGACAAATCATATTCCTTATGCACAAGTAAAAAAAAAAAATAAAAAAAATAATGATAATAAAATACAACTAAAGTATGTTGATACAGTTGTTATACGTGTGTAATTGACACAAAATTCGCAAAAAAGAATTTAAGGGTGTGTGAAGTTTTTACAAAAACTGTCCAGAAAGCACATATTTTAGGGTGTGTGACAAAAGTTTTTACAAAATTTTTGACATTTTTGACTTTTGACATTTTTTTTGACTTCCTATGAAATCATATTGAAAATGGACAAAACATATTCCTTATGCGCATGTAAAAAAATATATATATATGATAATAAAATTGGACAAAAGTATATTCATACAGTTCTTACACATGTGTAATTGACAAAAAAATCGAAAGAATTTCGAAAAACGGTCCAGAAAGCACTTTTTTAAGGGGTGATAAGTTTTTGACAAAAAAAATATTTTTTTTCAAAATTTTGCTTTTGGGTCGTGACTTGGGTTACATTTCCAATATGAAAAACCACGGTGGAGCGGATTCGCCACCTGTTGAATTTTTAAAGTGTTACAACTGGCAATTTCCATATGGCATTTGCAATACACTTTGCATGAATCAACGCCGAATTGGGTGGTATTGGACAATGTGTATATGGTTTGTCCGATGCCAATGACTTCCCATTCATTTTTGTCCAATACAGGGGGGTCTTCCCTTACATAATCGTTTGTGGTGCCTATTTGAAATCGGACACTGTGGTGGGATTAACAAGAAGTGTATCTTTAAAATGGTGTGAAATAAGTGTATGTTTGAGGAATTTTAATTATGGGATTTCTGTTGTTTTGAATTTGGCGCCCTGCACTTTCACTGGCTGTTGTCATATCGATCCCGTTAGCGGGATCTCAGCCCTAAGAAATTTTTAAGTGCCAACTGTATTTTTGGAAAAATCTAATCTGGTTTTCATGCCCACCACAACACAGAGACAGCCTTAGAGCCAACAGAAAGATGCCAAACAGCTCTCTGTCCTTGTACTCTCAGATTGAAATGCTGCAAGAATAGCCACAGGAAGGTTAATAGTCTCATCATGCAGTTTTATTGTTATACCAATCCAGCCCAAGGGGCTGGTAGGTTCTCCATTGGCCAAGTACAATGGATCCTCCTCCCATGTTCTTAGCTCCTCATGAGGTAATGTCATGTTTCGCCACAGGGCCTCTTGCATCAGGGTGTAAGTTGCTCCTGTTTCGATTATGGCCTTCCCTCTTACAGTTTTTCTCAATTGCTAAAACACTAAAACCCATTGGCTGAACAAAGTTCTCAGTTGCCTGGACTCATTTAGCTAATTATGCAGTCTGTTGTCAATACCTTAAACCATTTCACATGATAAAACACAATTTGCAGATCTCACTTAGACTTAAACACATTCTCATTCTCAAAACACATTATGCACTCTAATGCACATGTCATTCATACTGGTAAACACAAGTGGCAACAATCAAATACAAATAGAGAACATATGTCATTGATTGAACACAACCACTCAAAATTGATTGAACCTGTTTCAAATGATGCGACACAACCAATATAAGCCAGTTCAGAGAGCAAACAGGTTGTTGAAGGTGGGAAGGAGAAAGTCTGAGAATGGATACTGTAGTACAGTACATTGTAGGCTGTATACTGTACAATGGATGAATTGTATGGCCCTGAACATTGTGCTTTCCATTTATTAACAGTACTGACTGCTCAATAGATTTTGACTGGTTGCAGGTTCATATCAACAAAGAACAATAATTACAGTATCACAGAGACAAAGGACAAGTTTGTGAGATGCAGGGTACAGTACTGTAAAAATAGGGGTACAAGGAGGAGGAAGAACAAAAAACAAAATTGCAAAGAGCAAAGCAGAGTAGTAATTTCGGATCAATTTTGAGCTACTATGATAGAACATGTTTTCGTTCATCAAAGGACAATGAGGGAACATTTTGAATATTTTTGGCGATTAAAAATGTACTTTTCCATGAGATTTGTATGTTTTGAACAATGTGTTTTCTATTTTTCGGTGTATTGTTTACTGACTGCTTGATATATCATGTATATCATGTATATCATTTTGATCACTTTGTTTATGATTTGAGAGCAGTGTTTGATTTTGAACACAGGTTTTGAGGTTTTGAAACTGTTTTGAGGCGAATGTTTCATTTTGTAAGAGGAGTCAGAGGTTATGTAAATAGTGCTTGAAGATGAGGTTTTGTGTTTAATGTTTTCAGGAAATGGAGTAAGATTTCAGATATTGTGTTTTAGCAATTGAGAAAAACTGTAATAACTACAATGTCAACCCAAATACTTCTGACAGGGAAATAATAGTCCAGCGCTAATGAACATCAACGGGAAGTGCATTTGAAAAATAGAAAGTCTGCTGCAGTGTAAAGCACGAGAGTGAAAGAGAGAGAGAGAGAGAGCTAGAGAGAGAGAGAATATCTTAGCTGTTGACTTCAGGCTTGCAGTCTGATGGTTTGTATGTCAAAGCTTTGCAATAATGTTGCTACTAATCAGCGCACGGTGAAGGCTCCGTGCAGGATTTCGCCACAACTGTAAACTCTCCTTCCAGACTCATATTATGCATCTCTAATCCAAAATTATATCTAGAATCGGCTTCCTATTTCACAACAAAGCCTCCTTCACTCACGCTGCCAAACATACCCTCGTAAAACTGACTGTCCTACCAGTCCTCTACTTCGGCAATGTCATTTACAAAATAGCCTTCAACACTCAGCAAACTGGATGCAGTCTATCACAGAGCCATCCATTTTGTCACCAAAGCCCCATATACCACCCACCACTGCGGCCTGTTTTCTCTTGTCCTTGCTCTGGCCCTCGCTACATATTCGTCGCCAAACCCACTGGCTCCAGGACATCTATACGTCTTTGCTAGGTAAAGCTTCGCCTTATCTCAGCTCACTGGTCACCATAACAACACCCACCCCTAGCATGCACCCCAGAAGGTATATCTCACTGGTCATCCCCAAAGCCAATACCTCCTTTGGCCGCCTCTCCTTCCAGTTCTCTGCTGCCAATGAATGGAACGAATTGCAAAAATCACTGAAGTTAGAGACATATATACTGTATCTCCCTCACTAACTTTAATCATCAGCAATCTGAGCAGCTTACCGATCACTGCAGCTGTACACAGCCCATCTGTAAATAGCCCATCCAACTACCTACCTCATTCCCATATTGTTTTTATTGACCTTTTTGCTATTTTGCACACCATTATTTCTACTTGCACATCATCATCTGCACATCTATCACTCCAGTGTTAATTTGCTAAATTGTAATTACTTCACTACGATGGCCTATTTATTGCCTTACCTCCTTACTCCATTTGCACACACTGTATATAGATTTTTCTAATGTGTTATTGACTGCACTTTTGTTTATCCCATGTGTAACTCTGTGTTGTTGTTTTTTGTTGCACTGCTTTGCTTTATCTTGGCCAGGTCGCAGTTGTAAATGAGAACCTGTTCTCAACTAGCCTACATGGTCAAAAAAAAGGTGAAAAGGTGAAAAAAAAGAATCCATAAATACAAATAAATTACGAGCCTAGTTGGTTTAGCCACGGAAAAACACAGGAACGTTCCCGTTAGCCATGATTGGCTTAGATAATGGATGGGCTGGGCTGGACATGCCGGGGAGATGAGATTGGATTGGTCAGCCATGTAGCTCACTTCTGTCTATAAACGTGAGCTGTTCAGTATTTGTTGACAGTCCTTTCTAACGTGCCATTTCTAAAAGATATAACGTTAGCCATCGAGAACTCCAAAAGCTTTGCTCCTTTTCTCAACAACATTGATGCCCTGAATTTAGCAGGCGCTCTCAACAGATCAGTTGGAAAAAGTGATGGGCTACTTTCTGCATTCGCCAGGTCAGTGTGAACCGGAGTGACTTGAGACAATGCTGGCCAAACAAGATGTAGCTACAAACAAAACAGAGTTAATATGGTTCCAGTCTGCAGTGAAGCATTCATCTATGTATATGGATAAGAGTCTAGCTTCATTTTCAGATATAAGTTTCTAGTTTTTATTGCAAGTTAAAGCGTTCTGTTAGTTAGCTAGCAAACGTTAGCTTGCTGGCTTGCTATATAATATGTGCAGTAATATTATTCAAATCAGAAATAATTTGAATTACTAGTTTTAGCTTAATGTTAACTAGCTAAAATGAATCCTAGTTTGTTAGTTTTAGCTACCAGCAGATTCATACTATTTAAAAAAATATATATATAACCTTTGTTTAACTAGGCAAGTCAGTTAACCTCTCTAGGGTAGGGGGCAGCTATCGGAATTTTGGATGAAAAGCATGCCCAAATTAAACGGCCTGCTACTCTGGCCCAGAAGATATGATATGCATATAACTTGGATATATTTTGATAGAAAATACTCTAAAGTTTCCAAAACTGTTAAAATAGTGTCTGTGAGTATAACATAACTGATTTAGCAGGCGAAAACCTGAAAAATCCATTCAGGAGGAGTTTTTTGAGGGGGTTTTGTAGTTTTCTATACAATGCCAGTACAGTATCCATTGACTTAGGACTCCATTTGCAGTTACTATGCCTTCCACTAGATGTCAACAGTCTGTAAAAATCGTTTCAGGTTTGTATTCTTATAAATGAGGGAGTAAGACCAGTCTGAGTGGACCCTAACGTGACGCAGAGTTTTTTCAGGCGCATGTGCATTTCTTGTTTACCTTTTATATTGACGACGTTATTGTCTGGTTGAAATATTATAGATCATTTAGGCTGTTTCTATGAACTTTACAGATACAATTTTGATTTTTTTGTCTGATTGTTTTGACTGAGTTTGAGCCTGTGGATAACTGAAAAAAACGCGCAAACAAAATGGAGGTTTTTGGATATAAAGAGACTTCATTCAACAAAAGGAACATGTATTGAGTAAATGAATGTCTTTTGATTGCCACCATATGAAGATCAGAATTTTATCTCTATTTCTGAGTTTTGTAACGCTTCTGCTTAGCTGGTTGCTGTTTGTAATAATTTGTCAACTGGGTTATGTTCTGGGCTAGGTATGTTCTGGGCTAGGTATGCATTTTATAAATATGACACTGTGGTTGGTATAACAAGAAGTTAATCTTTAAACCTATGTAAAATATGTTTTGTTTTATAATAAGCATTTCTGTAATTGAATTTTGCACTCTGCAACCTCACTGGATGTTGGCCAGATGGGAAGCTAGCGTTCCCACATAACCTAGAGAGGTTAAGAACAAAAGGCAAAAGGTCTCCTGCGTGGACGGGGGCTGGGATTAAAAGCAGCCTCTCAGCAGGCTCTCTGAGTTAGTGATTGCTGTTTAGGAGTCTGATGGCCTTGAGATAGGAGCTGTTTTTCAGTCTCTCGGTCCCAGCTTTGATGCACCTGTACTGACCTCGCCTTCTGGATGGTAGCGATGTGAACAGGCAGTGGCTCGGGTGGTTGATGCCCTTGATGATTTTTTTGGTCTTCCTGTGAAATTGGGTGCTGTAGGTGTCATGGAGGGCAGGTAGTTTGCCCCCTTGGTGATGCGTTGTGCAAACCGCACCACCCTCTGGAGAGCCTTGCGGTTGAGGACTGTGCAGTTGCCAAACCAGGCTGTGATACAGCCCGACAGGATGCTCTTGATTGTGCATCTGTAGAAGTTTGTCAGGGTTTTGGGTGACAAGTCAAATTTCTTCAGCCTCCTGAGGTTGAAGAGGAA
The DNA here is from genome assembly GCF_023373465.1 of Oncorhynchus keta. NCBI lineage: Eukaryota > Metazoa > Chordata > Actinopteri > Salmoniformes > Salmonidae > Oncorhynchus > Oncorhynchus keta. Next base: position 11,444 of record NW_026281984.1, read on the forward strand.
CTGTTGCGCATTATTCACAACACTGTCTGTGTGAGTGGACCATTTCAGTTTGTCTGTGATGTGTACGCCGTGGAACTTAAAACTTTCTACCTTCTCCACTGCTGTCCCTTCAATGTGGATAGGGGGGGGCTCCCTCTGCTGTTTCCTCAAGTCCACGGGTCTTATGATCAACCAGTGGGTCTTATGATGGGTATACAGAGATGACCAGTTTACAGAGGAGTATAGAGTGCAGTGATGTGTCCTATAAGGAGCATTGGTGGTAAATCTGATGGCCAAATTGTAAAGAACATCTAGCCGCTCGAGAGCACCCTTACCTGACGATCTTAAAATTATGTCTCCGTAATCTAGCATGGGAAGGATGGTCTTCTGAATCAGGATTAGTTTGTCAGCTGGGGTGAAGGAGGAGCGATTACGATAGAGGAAACCAAGTCTAGATTTAACTTTAGCCTGCAGCTTTAATATTTACATTTACATTTACATTTAAGTCATTTAGCAGACGCTCTTATCCAGAGCGACTTACAAATTGGTGCATTCACCTTATGACATCCAGTGGAACAGCCACTTATGTGCTGAGAGAAGGACCATGTACCGTCTAGTCATACTCCTAAGTATTTGTATTAGGTGACTACCTCAAGCTCTAAACCGTCAGAAGTAGTAATCACACCTGTGGGGAGAGGGGCAATTCTTCTTACCAAACCCTGTGACCTTTGTTTTGAAGGTGTTCAGAACAAGGTTACGGGTAGAGAAACCTTGTTGGACACTAAGAAAGCTTTGTTGTAGAGCATTCAACACTAAATCTGGGGTGGGGCCAGCTGAGTATAAGACTGTATTATCTGCATATAAATGAGAGAGCTTCCTACTGCCTGAGCTATGTTGTTGATGTAAATTGAGAGGAGCGTGGGGCCGAGGATCGAGCCTTGCGGTACTCCCTTGGTGACAGGCAGTGGCTGAGATAGAAGATGTTCTGACTTTATACACTGCACTCTTTGAAAGAGTTAGTTAGCAAACCAGGCCAAAGACCCCTCAGAGACATCAATACTCCTTAGCCGGCCCACAAGAATGGAATGGTCTACCGTATCAAAATGTTTGGCCAAGTCAAATTGAATGAAGGGACATTGTGACATCATTGAGGACCTTCAAGATTGCAGTGACACATCCATAACCTGATTGCAGGTCTAAGGCACTGCATCTCAGTGCTAGAGGCATCACTACAGACCCTGGTTCGATTCCAGGCTGTATCATAACCAGAAATGATTGGGAGTCCCATAGGGCGGCGCACAATTGGCCCAGGGTTGTCCGGGTTAGGTTTTAGCCGGGGAAGACAGACATTGTAAATAAGAATTTGTTCTTAATTGACTAGTTAAATAAAGGTTAAATAAAAATAAAATAAATAAATTTCAAATTTATATCCCTATATTAAGCAAACCAGATGGCACATGTGATACAAAACAAGGCAACAGTGTGGTTTAAGACCATGCAGACGCCTCCGAGTGGTCGGGTAGGCTGTTTGGAGTAATAATTATGTAATAATTATGTCCCCCCTACTTCTAAAACCAAAGTTGCACCCCCGCTTTAAAGTATTTTTACTTAAGTACTTTACACCACATGTTATTACTCCAACCTCGTGAAATGTACAAATAGACATTTCTGTCAAAAGCAACTTTATATCGAAGGTGTGCTGTTGATTTGAAGGCCTGCACATGCGCAGTTCGGCATGAGACAACCGTTAGAACCGATGACGTGTTTCTATGCATGAGATTTGCTAGCCAACGTCGCTATGATATTGACTACAAATGTGCTTCTTTATGCTGTACTGTCTTTTGTTCTGTTCTGGGCCTGGTTTCCCAAAAACATCTTAAGGCTCGTTAACCTTTCTAGCGCAGGGCTTCCGCTAGCGGAAAATGCTTTACAGCTAAAACACAACATATTAGATCACCACCAAGTCGAAAAAACACACAGCCATTTTTCAAGCCAAAGATAGGAGTCACAAAAAGCAGACGACACTCACTTCATCAGATGACACTCACTTCATCAGATGACACTCAGATGACACTCATAGAACATCATGTTACACAATACATGTATGTTTTGTTCAATAATGTGCATATTTATATCCCAAAATCTCAGTTTACATTTGGCGCCTTACGTGCAGTAATGTTTTGATTCCAAAACATCCAGTGATTCTGCAGAAATACTCATAATAAACATTGATAAAAGATACTAATGTTATTCACAGAATTAAAGATGGACTTCTCCTTAACCTTTTTGGAATAGGAGGCAGCATTTTCACATTTGGATGAATAGCGTGCCCAGAATGAACTGCCTCCTACTCTGTCCCAGATGCTAATATATGCATATTATTATTAGTATTGGATAGCAAATACTCTGAAGTTTCTAGAACTGTTTGAATGATGTCTGTGAGTATAACAGAACTCATATGGCAGGCGAAAACCTGAGAACAATCCAACCAGGAAGTGGGACATCTGAGGTTTGTAGTTTTTCAAAGCTTGGCCTAGCGAATACACATTGAGATATGGATGAGGTTGCACTTCCTATGGCTTCAACTAGATGTCATCCGTCCTTAGAAACTTGAATGAGGAATCTACTATAAAGGAGGGGCTCATGAGACCTCTTTGAGTCAGCAGTCTGGCAGAGAGCATTGGCCTCAAGACGCGCGCTCTCGACAGAGTTACCTCTCGTTCCAATGCTTCTCTGAAGACAAAGGAATTCTCCGGTTGGAACATTATTGATGTTTTATGTTAAAAACATCCTAACGATTGATTCCATACATCATTTGACATGTTTTTAAAGGACTGTAAAGGAACTTTTTTAGTTTTTGTCTGGATGAAGTGCCTGCGCCTCATGAAGATGAATTACTGGGCTGAAAACGCTTACAACAAGTGGCTATTTGGACATAAATTATGGAACTTTATGGAACAAATCAGTAATTTATTGTCGAACTGGGTTTCCTGGGTGTGCCTTCTGATGAAGATCAGGTCTGCACATGCGCATTTCGGCATGAGACGGCCATTAGAGGCCTTCGAACTCAGTGCCTCTGCTTGACATCATGGGAAAATCAAAAGAAATGAGCCTCAGAAAAAAATTGTAGACCTCTGATCTGGTTCATCCTTGGGAGCAAATTCCAAATGCCTGAAGGTACCACATTCATCTGTACAAACAATAGTATGCAAGTATAAACACCATGGAGCCGTCATACCTCTCAGGAAGGAGAAAGTTTCTAAAACTTAAGATTATGTCTGTGAGTATAACAGAACTGATATGGCAGGCGAAACCCAGAGGACAAAGGTTCACCCCCAAAAAATGTTCAGCCTACCACTGTTTTCAATGGCTGTCACTTTTATTATAAGGTGAAACCCTCCCAGATTGCAGTTCCTATGGCTTACACTAGATGTCAACAGTCTTTTGAAAGAGTTTGATGCTGTTTTTTGGAAGAATTTGCCAGAAATTGTAGTTTTTCTAGGTGGCTCCCATTTTGGCTAAAGTGTTTCCAAGCGCGTGGAAGAGAACGCCTTCTTTGGTATTATTTTCCAGTAAAGACTATAACGATTCTCCGTCTTACATTGTTATTGTTTATTTACGTATTAGGGTACCTAAGATTTGATTATAAACTTTGTTTGACTTATTTGGAAAAGTTTATTAGTAACGTTTGGGATTAATTTTGTATGCATTTTGGTGCAGGGAAACTGGGTGGATTATTGACTGAAGCGCGCCAGCTAAACTGAGTTTTTATGGATATAAAGAAGGACATTGTCGAACAAAAGGACCATTTGTGATATATCTTGGACCTTTTAGAGTGCCATCAGAAGAATATCATCAAAGGTAAGGCATTTGTTATATCACTATTTCTGCCTTTCTGAAACATGTATTTCATGCTTTTGTTGGCGGGGCGCTGTCCTCAGATAATCGCATGGTGTTTCGCCAGAAAGCCTTTTAAAAATCTGACACAGTGGCAGAATTAACAAGAAGTTAAGCTTTATTTTGATGTATTACACTTGTGATTTTATGAAAGTTAAATGTTTATAATTCTGTAGTTTTTTTTTCACGTTCTGCAATTTCACCGGAAGCTGCCCATAAGAAGTTAAGGACAACAAAGTCAAGGTATTGAGTGGCCATCACAAAGCCCTGACCTCAACCCTTGCGAGCAAGGAGGCCTACAAACCTGACTCAGTGTCACCAACTCTGTCAGTAGGAATGGGCCAAAATTCATCCAATTTATTGTGGGAAGCTTGTGGAAGGCTACCCAAAACGTTTGACCCAAGTTAAACAATTTAAAGGCAATGCTAGAAAATACTAATTGAGTGTAAGTAAACTTCTCGCCCACTGGGAATGTGATGAAAGAAATAAAATATTAAATAAATAATTATCTCTACTATTATTCTGACATTTCACATTCTTAAAGTTAAAATAAAGTGGGGATCATAATTGAGACAGATAATTCTTACTAGGATTAAATGTCAGGAATTGTGAAAAACAGAGTTTAAATGTATTTGGGTAAGGTGTATGTAAACTTCCGATACATTTATTTAATTTATTGTATTTTATCAGTAACACCCCTACTTCCCATGGCTATGGTTCCCCCACATGGCTGAGAAGGCTTATTGGTCGATAGCTTGAAACATTCTGTGGGCCTTTTCCAGATGTGTGGATTGTGGTGACCACTGCTGTTTTCCAGGGTTGAGAAAAGGGCCGGGGGTGAGACATAAGGTGAATTGGTTGGAGAGGAGGTGCAGGTATTCATAAAGTGCTTGTTTCAGCAATATGGTGTAAATGTTGTCTTCCCCAGTTGTATTTCTTAAAATGTTCTTTTGTTGAGCCCTGATTTCTAGGATTGTCACAGCTCTGGTCAGTGGTCTGCTGGTGCCAGGGGAGAGGTAAGTGTCGGTTGAGAGGTTAGTCTTTTTTAAATTTATTGTTACAGCATGGATGAGTTGGTGGTCTGCTGGAGCCAGAAGAGAGGTACACTACATGGCCAAAAGTATATGGAATCCCCTTCAAATTTTGTGGATTTGGCTATTTCAGCCACATCCGTTGTTGACAGGTGTATAAAATCAAGCACACAGCCATGCAAATCTCTATAGACAAACATTAGCAGTAGAATGGCCCGTACTGAAGAACTCAGTGACTTTCAACGTGGTACTGTCATAGGATGCCACCTTTCCAACAAGTCAGTTTGTCATATTTCTGCCCTCCCCGGTCAACTGTAAGTGCTGGTATTGTGAGGAGGAACGTCTAGAAGCAACAACGGCTCAGCAGCAAAGTGGTAGACAACACAAGCTCACAGAATGGGACCGCGTAGTCCTGAAGCGCATAGCGCTTAAAGATTGTCTGTCCTCAATTGCAAGACTCACTACCGAGTTCCAAACTGCCTCTGGAATCAACGTCAGCACAAGAACTGTTCGTCTGGAGCTTTGTGAAATGGGTTTCCATGGCCGAGCAGCTGTACACAAGCCTAAGATCACCATTGCCAATGCCAAGCGTTGACTGCAGTGGTGTAAAGCTCTCCACCAATGGAGCAGTGGAAACGTGTTCTCTGGAGTGATGAGTCACGCTTCAACATCTGGCAGTCCGACGGCCAAATCTGGGTTTGGCGGATGCCAGAAGAACGCTACCTGCCCAAATGCATAGTTCCAACTGTAAAGTTTGGTGGATGAGGAATAATTGTCTGGGTCTGTTTTTTATGAGTTGGGCTAGGCCCCTTTGTTCCAGTGAAGGGCAATCTTAACACGACAGCATACTGTCAGGACCCGGTTACGAACCCGGGTCTCCGGAGTGAGAAACAGTCACTAAACCAACTGAGCCACGAATAGTCAGCAGAACCCAGAAGATGAGGCAGACACAGCAGTACTTGAGACGGTGTATTTAATGAAGTAAAAAGTGAAGTTCTTCAGGAAAACATGTAATTCCACAACCTCAAAGGGAATTCCACAAGAACAAAGGCAATCCTCCAAGACAAAAAGGTAAATCCACAAGGTGGAAGGCACAGCACAAAAAGCCTCAAAAGATACTCAAGAACAAACAAACAAGAACAAAAAACAGAACTCCACAAGAGAGTCCACCGGGATCCACAAGAGCTCACAGAGTACTAGGGCTGGGTGCTAACATACAAACACAGAGCAAAGAACTGAGTAAAACAAAGGGTTTAAATACAATCAGGGGAAACGAGGCACAGGTGCAAATAATAATGGGGATCAAGGGAAAACAAAAGGTCAAAAGGCACAATGGGGGCATCTAGTGACCAAAAACCGGAACAACCCTGGCCAAATCCTGACACATACAACAACATTCTAGACGATTCTGTGCATCCTACTTTGTGGCATCAGTTTGGGCAAAGCCCTTTCCTGTTTCAGCATGACAATGCTCACGTGCACAAATTGAGGTCCATACAGAAATGGTTTGTCGAGATCGATGTGGAAGAACTTGACTGTCCTGCATAGAGCCCTGACTTCAACCAATGAATTGGAACACCTACTGCGAGCCAGGCCTGATTGCCCAACATCAGTGCCCGACCTCACTAATGCTCTTGTGGCTGAATGTCCCCGCAGCGATGTTCTAACATCTAGTGGAAAGCCTTCCTAGAGGAGTGGAGGCAGTTATAGCAGCAAGGAGGGTACCAACTCCATATTAATGCCAATGACTTTGGACTGAGATATTCAAGAAACATACTTTTGGCCATGTTGCTTTTTGGATTACCATCTACAATTTATTTACATTAATTCTGGGTAAAAATTGGAGTTGTAGGGACAGGAGTGCATATTTTGTCGATGTTTTTTAAGCACTATGGCCTTTTCTTCATTATTCTCTATAGGTTGACCACAGGAACTTAGGCCTAGATTCAATCAGATCAAGTGGTAACACTTTACCTTAAGTGTACATTAATTAATATATAACGAAATATACTACGCCCGGCCAGCCACCGGAGTCGCTAGTGCGCCTTAGACCACTGTGCCACTTGGGAGGCCCTAGGAGCAAGCAACTTAATGTAAAGTGAAACACATAGTGGTATAACATTTGTAAATACTTATGTACCTGCCTTTGAAAAGGGATGTAAAGGTTTATTTCCCTGGCTTCAAAGGTGTAATGTAAGTGAAATGTTGTTAAAAAATAATATAATGTGTAATGTTAATGTAGGTACTCATGAGCAAGCAGCTTCAAGTAAGGTAAAACGCAGTAGGGTTACCCTTTGTATTTCAGTCATTGGGAAAATACACTGCAATGTTGAATTACTGTTACAGCACCTATAAGTGTAATGTACTTTCAATGGAACTACATATTTCACAGGCTATATCAAAATGTCAGTCATTACAATGTTGTTATAAAGAAACATTTCATAACTACAATGTGTTTACACAGGAACAAGCAACTTAAGAAATGTTTAGCCAAATTGGTCAACGTTGACTGTCACTGCGCTTTTGTTCTCGATGTCGTTCAACATCATGTGAACAAGTGAACTTTTTTGCTGAGTAAAGTTCCTACAGTAATTTCCAACTGGATACACATTTTAACTCGTTAAGTTAAAATTGGTATCGAACTGGAAAATCCAATACTGTTTTTACCTGACCCAAGGATTTTAATAGAACGTGGCTCGTGTGCTAGTTGATATTTTGTTGGCAAAAACAACCTGAAAAGAAGGTTATCAATTACCTCTTGAAGAAAGACCTGCTCAAGAAATCTGTGAGGTGTCCTGTCTGTGGCCACAGGCAGAACATTATCCGGCATGCATGCAAAGATGAATACATATGGTAAGTTAATGTTACAAATGGTATTGACTGGGCAGGAGAACTTTGGGAAAGTTTGAAATGAGAAATACAGTAAGAAATGTTTGAATATTTAAATGTAGAGTGAATCAAAATTTCATATTGAGCTGGTATGTAGCCTAGTTAGCTAGTCTCATAGCTTCCAGGATTGTACACAGCCAGGCTGACATTGACCAGTGGAAGCTAGTGGGGGGAGGTATAAGAGGATGTGCTCATTGTAATGGCTGGTATGGAATTAATGTAACAGACTCATTCATACATGTGGTTTCTATATATTTGATACCGTTCAATTGATTCCTAGTGATTGCTAGTGATTGCTAGTGGTAAATCTGCCAAGTTCAGAAAATACATTATTTTGACAGCTTTGTTTGTTAATAGCTGTCACCCACAGAAAGTCCATGCTCTTTCAGCCCCCAATAAAATTAAGCATAACAACCATACACGAGATACTGGTAAGTGTGGGGCTCTCTGCTAAATAATTGCATGTTAGTTAATGTTCTGTACAGGTTAGTACAGAAGTGTAGCAAGGTATGGGCAAGTTAGGGTTGTGTTACCAAAAGCTGGGTCTCAATGGGTTGAGTCTGGGGTTTATAGTGTGTTTAATTGATGAAAAAAGGTTTGGGTTTCTATTGTCATATACTATTGATCTGATTAGTTAATTTGTTAACTGTAATATTGCAGATTTGCACAGGAGCTACACTTGAGGCAAGTTGATATGATAGAGGATGGCATTGCAAGGAGCTCAAGGACCCTGACAGGAATGACGAAAAGCCTGAGAAAGGTGAGAGGGTGCATTGTGATTGTTACAGTTGTTGATCAACACAGAATTATGAGACATTTTGACACTGAAAAAGCCACCAGCTTTATTTACCTATGTTAACTCTGAGGAAATTTAGCTCACTTACAAACTGTATGTTAAAGGGTCTTTTTAATAATCAGGCTTTTGGGATATTTCATGATTTATTTACTGGACAGCTTAAAGGGGCTCTCCAAGATTTTCAACATTTAGCTTGCTTTGCCACCCATCCCGACAAGTGTTTCCCACAGGTATTTAGGTTACTTGTTATGGTTGCAGGCCGGGAAGTGTAGGCTCACAAGAATAATAAATTAAGGCAGCAGCAGTGGTGCATGCCTCCCAAGTTGCGCCATGCTGCCGTCCTAATTTATTTTTCTTGTGAGCCTACACTTATATTTACGAAAGGTACTGACATGTTGAATGCACGAGCTGTCTGTTTAAACTACTGGCACAGAGCTCGGACACCCATGCATACCCCACAAGACATGCCACAAGAGGTCTCTACAGTCCCCAAGTCCAGAACAGAGTATGGGAGGCACACTGTACTACATAGAGCCATAACTACATGGAACTCTATTCCACATCAAGTAAGCAAGCAGTAAATTAGATTAAAAAACAGATAAAAAATACACCTTATTGAACAGTGTAATGGAAATTTCCTGTATTACCAAATCATGAGAGTAAACCACACACAAGTCAGAGTTATCATAAAGTCCATCTTTAATTATATGAGCTCCATCACGATCCTGTGACTCTCAGATTAATTCAGTGTCTATAAATGAATTCTCTGAGTGCTTACAAAACAGTTCTCAGTTCATGACAAATAACAGATATTAGGAAGATTTAAAAGGAAGACTTTACTTGAGAGCGGAGTATCCCATAGCCAGACAACATTAGCTATAAATTATCGTTCAGTTTGCTCTCCTAAAACGAGGTTCTACTTCTCGTTCTTGGTACGACATTGTACCAAGACATTACCTCATCCACTAGCATATATCAAATACACCCCTCCTGGACAAGATCACAGAGACACAGTGACTGGCACACAGACATTGTGGAGCCAAGAGATAATTGGTTCCCCCTCAATCACCCCTTCACATGGTTTAAAAGATATGTTTACATATGAAGACAAGCTTGACCTCTCCCCTCTCTGCGGCCCAAGTAACTGAACTCAGGACAGAGAAAGGATAACTGCAAATGGCCACCACTATAGTACAACAAGATATATTCTAAATGAGAAGTAACTCACAAGCATATAATGAAAATAAAACATCTTATCTATGTTACCCAACTATTCTGATTCATCCCCAACAACAGCCGGGACTGTGAAGCAACACGAACATAGACACAGACACATGCATACACACACACGATAACATATGTACTATACTCACATGTACACATGGATTTTGCACTGTAGATATGTGGTTGTGGTGGAATAGGGACCTGAGGCCAAACAGTGTGTTGTGAGATCTGTGAATGTATTGTATTGTTTTTCAAATTTAATAAACTGCCTTAATTTTTCCGCACCCCAGGAAGAGTAGCTGCTGTCTTGGCAGCAGCTAATGGGGATCCATAATAAATAAAAATACCCTATTCAGGCAAAGTAAGTATAAGCTGTTACAATGTGTTTTGACTATTGTTCTTTTAGCTGCAACTAACAACTATTTTGATAATCAATCTGTTATTACTTTGATTACTCAATTTGTTTGGGCGTGCAGGTAGCCTAGTGGTTAGAGCGTTGGACTAGTAACCAGAAGGTTGCAAGTTCAAACCCCAGAGCTGACAAGGTGCAAATCTGTCGTTCTGCCCCTGAACAGGCAGTTAACCCAGTTAGAGATAGGAGGCAGTATTTCCCCTTTGGATGAATTGCGTGCCCATAGTGAACTGCATCAAAATCTGTCCTAAATTGCTCATATATGCAGATTATAATTAATATTGGATATAAAACACTGAAGTTTCTAAAACCGTTTGAATTATGTCTGTCAGGGCAGGCAATCTTGCAAGCTACTTTTGAAATCCTGAAAGTTGGGGCAAATTTGACGTCATCGCCCCCTCCCTTCCCAACAAGTTATGGATCTGGAAACACTTCCTATGTCTTCCACTAGATGTCCTCATTCAGTAGAAAGAGTAATGGAGCTTTTTCTGTGAACTTTGACCTAATGGGAAGGAAAGTGCTAGAATGTCGCAAAAGATTCAGGTGCTTGAAGGCGCGTATGCGTTGGAGTGCTTTGTCTGTTCCAATCAGCCCCAGATGAACTAGGATGGCCCGGTTGGAATGCTATTTGATTTGTATGATTATAACATCCTGAAGATTGATTCTACACTTAGTTTTGACCAGTTTCGTCAATCTGTAATATGTAATTTGGAAGTTTTGATGCAAAATTATCCTGGACCAGAAGTCATTTTTTGGGCATTTGAGCTGAAAGTGGTAGCAAATGCTGCTACATGGACACTAGAATTGAACATTATGAAACAAAACGATTTATTGTTGAACTAGGACTCCTTGCACTACATTCTGATCCAAGATCATCAAAGGTAAGGGAATATTTATGTTGTAATTTTGTATTTCTGTTGACTCCAACATAGCGGAGAAATATTGTTACGTCTGAGCACCGTCTCAGATTATTGCAATGTTAGGCTTTTTCCGTAACATAAAAAAAATGTGACACAGCGGTTGCATTAAGAACCAGTGTATATTTTTAATTATATGTAGAACATGTATCTTTAGTCAACGTTTATGATGAGTATTTCTGTTATTTGGCGTAGCTTTCTATAATTCCTCCGGACATTTTGGAGAATTTTCTGAACATGTCGTCAATGTAAACCGAGATTTATGGATATAAAATGCATATTATCGAACAAAACATAAATGTACTGTGTAACATGTCATATGACTGTCATCTGATGAAGATTTTCAAGAGGTTAGTGAATGATTTTTTTAAAAATCACGCTTTTGTCATTTTATCTTTTGTGGTACAAAATGGCTACGTTTTTTCTTTGTTTTGGTGGTGGTCTAACATAAATATATGCTGTGTTTTCGCCGTAAAACATTTAAAAAATCTGACACGCTGGGTAGATGAACAAGGTGTTTATCTTTCATTTGAGGTATTGGACTGTAACGGCGTTCTTCGTTTGTCGAAAGAGAGTCGGACCGAAATGCAGCGTGGTGGTTACTCATATCTTTAATAAAGAAACGACGATACATGAAAATAACTTATACTAAAGCAAAACAACAAACGGAACGTGAAAACCTAATTACAGCCTATCTGGTGAAACTACACAGAGACAGGAACAATCACCTACGAAATACAAAGTGAACCCAGGCTACCTAAATACGGCTCCCCATCAGAGACAACAAGAATCACCTGACTCTGATTGAGAAACGCCTCAGGCAGCCAAGCCTATACTAGACACACCCCTAATCAACCACAATCCCAATGCCTACAAAAACCCCAATAAGACAATACAATAACCCCATGTCACACCCTGGCCTGAACAAAATATATAACGAAACACAAAACACTATGACCAAGGCGTGACATGGACTTGTGTGGAGGTTAAATATTTCTAAGAATATTTTTGTATTCCCTGCGCCACCGTTTCAGCTGAACGGGGGGGTGTAGTTCCTGTAGGGGAACCCATATGAACAGGCAGTTAACCCACTGTTCCTAGGCCATCATTGAAAATAAGAATTTGTTCTTAACTGACTTGCCTAGTTAAATAAAGGTCAAATTAAAAATAAAAATAAATAATCATTACAATTATGAATATTAAACATCTAGGTATATACATTTACATTTACATTTAAGTCATTTAGCTCTTATCCAGAGCGACTTACAAATTGGTGCATTCACCTTATGACATCCAGTGGAACAGCCACTTTACAATAGTGCATCTAAATCTTTTAAGGGGAGGGGGGGTGAGAAGGATTACTTTATCCTATCCTAGGTATTCCTTAAAGAGGTGGGGTTTCAGGTGTCTCCGGAAGGTGGTGATTGACTCCGCTGTCCTGGCGTCGTGAGGGAGTTTGTTCCACCATTGGGGGGCCAGAGCAGCGAACAGTTTTGACTGGGCTGAGCGGGAACTGTACTTCCTCAGTGGTAGGGAGGCGAGCAGGCCAGCGGTGGATGAACGCAGTGCCCTTGTTTGGGTGTAGGGCCTGATCAGAGCCTGGAGGTACTGAAGTGCCGTTCCCCTCACAGCTCGGTAGGCAAGCACCATGGGCTTGTAGCGGATGCGAGCTTCAACTGGAAGCCAGTGGAGAGAGCGGAGGAGCGGGGTGACGTGAGAGAACTTGGGAAGGTTGAACACCAGACGGGCTGCGGCGTTCTGGATGAGTTGTAGGGGTTTAATGGCACAGGCAGGGAGCCCAGCCAACAGCGAGTTGCAGTAATCCAGACGGGAGATGACAAGTGCCTGGATTAGGACCTGCGCCGCTTCCTGTGTGAGGCAGGGTCGTACTCTGCGGATGTTGTAGAGCATGAACCTACAGGAACGGGCCACCGCCTTGATGTTAGTTGAGAACGACAGGGTGTTGTCCAGGATCACGCCAAGGTTCTTAGCGCTCTGGGAGGAGGACACAATGGAGTTGTCAACAGTGATGGCGAGATCATGGAACGGGCAGTCCTTCCCCGGGAGGAAGAGCAGCTCCGTCTTGCCGAGGTTCAGCTTGAGGTGGTGATCCGTCATCCACACTGATATGTCTGCCAGACATGCAGAGATGCGATTCGCCACCTGGTCATCAGAAGGGGGAAAGGAGAAGATTAATTGTGTGTCGTCTGCATAGCAATGATAGGAGAGACCATGTGAGGTTATGACAGAGCCAAGTGACTTGGTGTATAGCGAGAATAGGAGAGGGCCTAGAACAGAGCCCTGGGGGACACCAGTGGTGAGAGCGCGTGGTGAGGAGACAGATTCTCGCCACGCCACCTGGTAGGAGCGACCTGTCAGGTAGGACGCAATCCAAGTGTGGGCCGCGCCGGAGATGCCCAACTCGGAGAGGGTGGAGAGGAGGATCTGATGGTTCACAGTATCGAAGGCAGCCGATAGGTCTAGAGTATCGAAGGCAGGCCGATAGGTCTAGAAGGATGAGAGCAGAGGAGAGAGTTAGCTTTAGCGGTGCGGAGCGCCTCCGTGATACAGAGAAGAGCAGTCTCAGTTGAATGACTAGTCTTGAAACCTGACTGATTTGGATCAAGAAGGTCATTCTGAGAGAGATAGCGGGAGAGCTGGCCAAGGACGGCACGTTCAAGAGTTTTGGAGAGAAAAGAAAGAAGGGATACTGGTCTGTAGTTGTTGACATCGGAGGGATCGAGTGTAGGTTTTTTCAGAAGGGGTGCAACTCTCGCTCTCTTGAAGACGGAAGGGACGTAGCCAGCGGTCAGAGATGAGTTGATGAGCGAGGTGAGGTAAGGGAGAAGGTCTCCGGAAATGGTCTGGAGAAGAGAGGAGGGGATAGGGTCAAGCGGGCAGGTTGTTGGGTGGCCGGCCGTCACAAGACGCGAGATTTCATCTGGAGAGACAGGGGAGAAAGAGGTCAGAGCACAGGGTAGGGCAGTGTGAGCAGAACCAGCGGTGTCGTTTGACTTAGCAAACGAGGATCGGATGTCGTCGACCTCCTTTTCAAAATGGTTGACGAAGTCATCTGCAGAGAGGGAGGAAAAGGATACAGGTAGGGGGAGGAGGATTCAGGAGGGAGGAGAAGGTGGCAAAGAGCTTCCTAGGGTTAGAGGCAGATGCTTGGAATTTAGAGTGGTAGAAAGTGGCTTTAGCAGCAGAGACAGAGGAGGAAAATGTAGAGAGGAGGGAGTGAAAGGATGCCAGGTCCGCGGGGAGGCGAGTTTTCCTCCATTTCCGCTCGGCTGCCCGGAGCCCTGTTCTGTGAGCTCGCAATGAGTCGTCGAGCCACGGAGCGGGAGGGGAGGACCGAGCCGGCCTGGAGGATAGGGGACATAGAGAGTCAAAGGATGCAGAAAGGGAGGAGAGGAGGGTTGAGGAGGCAGAATCAGGAGATAGGTTGGAGAAGGTTTGAGCAGAGGGAAGAGATGATAGGATGGAAGAGGATAGAGTAGCGGGGGAGAGAGAGCGAAGGTTGGGACGGCGCGATACCATCCGAGTAGGGGCAGTGTGGGAAGTGTTGGATGAGAGCGAGAGGGAAAAGGATACAAGGTAGTGGTCGGAGACTTGGAGGGGAGTTGCAATGAGGTTAGTGGAAGAACAGCATCTAGTAAAGATGAGGTCGAGCGTATTGCCTGCCTTGTGAGTAGGGGGGGAAGGTGAGAGGGTGAGGTCAAAAGAGGAGAGGAGTGGAAAGAAGGAGGCAGAGAGGAATGAGTCAAAGGTAGACGTGGGAAGGTTAAAGTCGCTGTGAGACTGTGAGAGGTGAGCCGTCCTCAGGAAAGGAGCTTATCAAGGCATCAAGCTCATTGATGAACTCTCCGAGGGGACCTGGAGGGCGATAAATGATAAGGATGTTAAGCTTGAAAGGGCTGGTAACTGTGACAGCATGGAATTCAAAGGAGGCGATAGACAGATGGGTAAGGGGAGAAAGAGAGAATGACCACTTGGGAGAGATGAGGATCCCGGTGCCACCACCCCGCTGACCAGAAGCTCTCGGGGTGTGCGAGAACACGTGAGCGGACGAAGAGAGAGCAGTAGGAGTAGCAGTGTTATCTGTGGTGATCCATGTTTCCGTCAGTGCCAAGAAGTCGAGGGACTGGAGGGAGGCATAGGCTGAGATGAACTCTGCCTTGTTGGCCACAGATCGGCAGTTCCAGAGGCTACCGGAGACCTGGAACTCCACGTGGGTCGTGCGCGCTGGGACCACCAGATTAGGGTGGCCGCGGCCACGCGGTGTGGAGCGTTTGTATGGTCTGTGCAGAGAACAGGGATAGACAGACACATAGTTGACAGGCTACAGAAGAGGCTACGCTAATGCAAGGAGATTGGAATGACAAGTGGACTACACGTCTCGAATGTTCAGAAAGTTAAGCTTACGTAGCAAGAATCTTATTGACTAAAATGATTAAAATGATACAGTACTGCTGAAGTAGGCTAGCTGGCAGTGGCTGCGTTGTTGACTTTGTAGGCTAGCTGGCAGTGGCTGCGTTGTTGACACTACACTAATCAAGTCGTTCCGTTGAGTGTAATAGTTTCTACAGTGCTGCTATTCGGGGGCTAGCTGGCTAGCTAGCAGTGTTGATTACGTTACGTTGCGTTAAAAGAACGACAATAGCTGGCTAGCTAACCTAGAAAATCGCTCTAGACTACACAATTATCTTTGATACACAGACGGCTATGTAGCTAGCTATGTAGCTAGCTACGATCAAACAAATCAAACCGTTGTGCTGTAATGAAATGAAATGAAAATGTGATACTACCTGTGGAGCGAAGCGGAATGTGACCGGGTTGTTGAGTGCTGAAGTTCTATTCAGTAGACGTTGGCTAGCTGTTGGCTAGCTAGCAGTGTCTCCTACGTTAAGGACGACAAATAGCTGGCTAGCTAACCTCGGTAAATTAAGATTATCACTCTAAGACTACACGCTCTAAACTACACAATTATCTTGGATACGAAGACAGCAAAGACAACTATGTAGCTAGCTAACACTACACTAATCAAGTCGTTCAGTTGAGTGTAATAGTTTCTACAGTACTGCTATTCGGTAGACGGTGGACGTTTGCTAGCTGGCTAGCTGCTGGGCAGATAGCAGTGTAGACTACGTTAGGACGACGAAATACGAAGTTGCAATAGAAGTGCTGACTGTTTCACTTTGTTGTCCTCTTTCTTTTCCTTTTTCTTCTGTCCTTCTTTTGTCCTTATTTTGTCTTCCTTTCTTCTGTTAACTAGATATTTTTTGTTGTTATTCTTTGTAAGCTAGCTAGCTTCTTCCAGGAGAGTCCCTAGCAACTGCTTAGCAACAAGTAAACAATTCTGCTAGCAATTCAGCTAGCTAAGATAACTGTACAATTTTATGAAAAATAGTTACTTTTCAAAAGCCTGTCTTTTTTGGTTTGTTCCTTGTTTTGTCTTCTATTGAGTCTTGCAGTTTTCTCTTGATTTTTTTCGATGTACTTCACTCTAAAAAAACATTTAAATCTCAATATATACAGGAGCTCATTTTTCAGCAGCTGCTCAATTTAGAACTCCGATTTACAATAGGCTTTACAGTGACAGCATGCCATGCGATTGTTTGAAGACGACACCCAATATCAAAATATTTTTCAACCAGCACAGATAGCAAACAAATATTCACTTACTTTTTGAAAATCTTCCTCTGATTTGCAATCCCACGGGTCCCAGCTACAACATGCATGTTGTTTTGTTAGATAAAATCCTTCTTTATATCCCAAAAAGTCTGTTTAGTTGGCCCCATCGATTTGAGTAATCCACTCGTTCAACATGCAGAGAAAGGAATCCAAAAAGCTAAACTTTGTTAAAACAAGCCAAACTACGTTTCTATACAAACCTCAGGTACCCTAAAATGTAATTACACTATAATATTTCATACGGAAAGAAGTATGTTCAATAGAAAAGTAAAATTAATTAATTAATTAATTAAGTGCGTGTCCTCTTCGTCGCGTGAGCCCAGAATGATTTCCAACTCTGACTCAGTACCAAAACTCAAAATTCTTCCTCATTTGGGAAGAACAAGCATGAATCCTAGAACAAAGACTGTTGACATCTAGTGGAAGCCATAGGAATTGTAACATGGGAGCTGTAATTGCATAGGACCCATAGAAAGAGCATAGGCTCTCAAAAAAACAATTTTATTTGGATTTTCTCCTACCATATCAATTGTGTAATAGTCTCATACATTATTTAAAGTTTCAAAGTGTTTTCTATCCAATGTTACCAATTATATGCATATGCTGGCTTCTGGGCCTGAGTAACAGGCAGTTTACTTTGAGTATGTCAGTCAGACAGGAAGTGGAGAAAAATTGACCCTAGCCTGAAGAAGTTTTAAGTGTGCCTTGAATTCTAAATAAATCACTGACAGTGTCACCAGCAAACACCCCCACACCATCACACCTCCTCCTCCATGCTTCAAGGTGGGAGGGAACCACACATGCAGAGATCATCCGTTCACTTACTCTGCGTCTCACAAAGACACGGCGGTTGGAACCAAAAATCTCAAATTTTGACTTGTCTGACCAAAGGACAGATTTCCACCGCTCGAATGTCCATTGCTCGTGTTTCTTGGCCCAAGCAAGTCTCTTCTTCTTATTGGTGTCCTTTTGTATTGGCTTCTTTGCAGAAATTCGACTATGAAGTGGGTGTGAAAGATTATAAAAAAATTCAGCAGACTGATGGCATTAAACATCTGGCTAAAAGCCTACTGTTGCTCTGCTGGAGTCACTTTTATTAATAACTTTGACACCTTCTGGAAACATACTCTACAGGAATGATGAAGTCCATCCAAATC
Organism: Oncorhynchus keta; assembly: GCF_023373465.1. Classification (NCBI taxonomy): domain Eukaryota; kingdom Metazoa; phylum Chordata; class Actinopteri; order Salmoniformes; family Salmonidae; genus Oncorhynchus; species Oncorhynchus keta. The sequence continues at coordinate 29,440 of NW_026281984.1, forward strand.
ATCTTGACTCTGTGCATTTTGTGCAGCTCAGCCTGCACTATCAGCTCCAACATAAGTAACATGAGTAAGTCTACTTCTGATAAGCTTCCCAGTAAAGCATTAAAAACAATCAAGCCACCCAGAAAAGTGCTACAAATAGCCCATATTAACATATACAGCCTGAGAAACAAGATCCATGAAGTCAATAACTTGCTTGTAACAGATGGCATTCATATTCTGACTATCTCTGAACCTCACATAGATAATACCTTTGATGATACAGTGGTAGCAATACATGGTTATAAGACTTTACACACTACATGTTACACACATAGACACTCAACCATGCAAATTGGCAGAGTTATTATGTATTTGGACAGCACACATTATAGTACACACTCTCACTGAATCACATCCAATATCATACACAACAACCTACTCAGATTTACTACACACATAATATCTTGTCTCAATGTTCTAACACCTGTGGCATTGGCTCACAGGCACACATGCAAGGGAATAAAACAAATATTGCTAGAACCTATTTCTTGAATTTTAAATATCCGACATTTGAATGCTCTAATTTTGACCGTCATAATACCTCTGATGGCAGTAACTTTACAAACACTAATTATGGTCAATTTAGACTGAGAATAGTATCTAGTTATGGTAAGGAGTGAAATAAGTATAACCAGTTATAACGGTTTAGCAGATTATAAAAAAAGAAGATCAGTCTTTACGTGGCTAAAGGAAAAAGGAATATAACATATACTGTTTACAGGAAACTCACTCTACATCCTTAGATGAAGTTGCGTGGAAAAAACGGGGTGGTGAAATAATTTTTTGTCACGGACCTAGGAACTCAAAAAGGCGTGATGATATTAATTAACAAAAATGTGTATCTGAATGTGCAAATAGTCAGGAATGATTCGCAAGTAAGGTGGATCTTTTTGAATATGAAAGTGGACAAAAAAGAGATTTGGCTCATTAATCTATATGGTCCAAATCAGGATTATCCATAATTCTTCTAAAATATTTATACGAAGTTAATGAACTTACAGGCAACAAATGATCAAATCATTATGGCAGGAGACTATAACACAGTGTTAAGTACCTCAATGGATGGTAAAGGATGTCCCTCTACAAACTATCATCACATGCCCTAAAGGAAATCTCAAAAATGATGGACACATTAGAAACAGTGGATATTTGGAGACTAAAAAAACCCAGACCTACTGAGATATTCAAAGACGAGACTTTATCAAACTTGTCATCTTGACTACTTTCTTGTCTCTTTCTCTCTTGCATCAAGGGTTAAACAAGTTTTAATAGGAGACAGAATGCGATTGGATCATCATCTAATTGGCCTTCACATAACTCTTATAGAATTTCCACGTGGATGGGGATATTGAACATTTTATCAAAGTTTACTGGTGGACAGCTTATTTTGAACTAAGACTAAATTATTTATAACATAGTATAACATAGATCTAGTATAACATAGATCCAGAAAATCCCCTTATTGTTTGGGATACCTTTAAATGTACCTTCAGAGGTCATTCAGTTCAATATTCATCAATATTTTTTTTAAAGCTGTTTCTGGCTAAAGAGACAAGACCAACAAGGGAAATACATTAACCAGAAGGGGACTAGGGTTCCAATTTGGGAACCCCCCCCACGTTCAGCTGGAAGGTGGCGCATGGAACGCAAAAATACTCCTAAAAATATTTAACCTCCACACATTAACAAGTCCAATGGCTCAAATGAAAGATAAACACCTTGTTTATCTACCCAGCAAGTCAGATTTCTAAAATGTTTTACGGCGAAAACATAGCACATATTTATGTCAAACCACCACCGAAGACACAGCTAATTTGCATAGCCAAGTTGAAAAAAATAAGCAATCAACAAACGCAGGATTAAAAGAAAAATAATGCACTAACCTTTTGAAATCTTCATCAGATGACAGTAATATAACATGTTACACAGTACATTTGTTTTTTTTCAATAATATGCTATATATATCCATAAATCTCTGTTTACAATGATGCATCGTTCAAAAAATGCTACTCAAATGTCGTGAGAAATGACGATAGCTCCGGCAGATAACGTCAGCTAACAAGGAATACACATCATAAACTTTGACTAAATATGCATGTTCTACATATATATAGTTAGATACACTTCTTCTGAATACAATCGCTGTGTTACATTTATTTTTAACGTTACAGGTTTCGTTCACTAGGCTATACTATGAGTCGGCGCTCAAAAAGTAGCATTATGGCTCCTCTATCTTGGAGTCCACAGAAACCCAAATTTACCACATAAATATTCCCTTACCTTTGCTGTTCTTCCATCAGAAGACCTGGAAGGAATTATACTTACCAAAAACAGTGTTTAGTTTTGCAGTCTGTGTCTTTCGTTTCTCAAACACGACACATTTCGGTTGAAATGTAGCCAAAAGTCAAGTGGATGCGCACCAAAACGTCGAACTTACATATTATATGTCGACTAAACTTATCAAACTAAGTTCATAATCAAGCTTTAACATGTTATAAAGGTGTACAGCAATCGTGAGGACGAACAGAAACGCATGCATTGTATAATCGATCTTGGAAAAAAGACAGGACCAGAGCAGAGTGCGCATGAAAGTGACCTGTTTTTTCGCGTGACCGAAAGGTTTCGGCCCGCCAAAACTCTCGTGAACGCGCGATTCTCACAATGAGAAGCCCCATTGGAAGCAGACATCGCGCTGAAGACAAAGAGACTGTTCCCAGACCTGTAAGTGCTTGGGAAAGGTGGGGGCGATGACGTCAAAGTTGGGCCAACTTTTATGATGACCAAGAGAGAGTTTGGGAGAATGACTGCCCTGAGAGTTCTGCTTTACATACAGACATAATTTAAACGGTTTTAGAAGCTTTAGAGTGTTTTCTATTCAATAATATTTTTTATTTGCATATATTAGCAACTTTTGACCAAAAAAATTATGTTTACTATGGGCACGCAATTACTCCAGCGGGGGCAGTAGACAGCCCTATCCCCAACAGGTGTAATAGTACAGCTAGATAGCAATAAAAACGATATTACAAAGATAAAAAATAAGTTAGGAAAGGAAAAACAAAAAGACCTGAGGAACTTATTCAATGTAATCTATTACAAAAATAAAGTAAACTGGATGGAATATGGAGAAAAATGCACAAAATTATTCCTGAATCTCCAATACAGGAACGCTAAAACAAAAAGGAATTTTCAGAAACTCTTTACTGAAGATGGAGTCATCTATGATTCTCTGAATGATATTTTAAAAGGGGAAGCTAAATATTTTAGACAGATGTTACAACTGTCGTCGGAATGAGACCAAGGTGTAGTGTGGTAGGCGTGCATTTTGAATTTATTAAATGAACAACCCAAAACAACAAGAAAGATAAACAACACGTAAAGTATTGTAGCGCTAAACCAGCAACTAACAAAAACAAGATCCCACAACAGAAAGTGGGAAAAGGGATGCCTAAGTATGATCCCCAATCAGTGACAACGATAGACAGCTGCCTCTGATTGGGAACCATACTCGGCCAAAAACAATGAAATAGACAACAAGAATGCCCACCCCAAATCACACCCTGACCTAACCAAATAGAGAAATACAACGGCTCTCTAAGGTCAGGGCGTGACAGTACCCCCCCCCCCCACAAAGGTGCGGACTCCCGGCCGCAAACCTAAACCTATAGGGGAGGGTCCGGGCGGGCATCTACCCTAGGTAGTGGCCCCGGTTCGGGACGTAGTCCCCGCTCCCTACGCTGTTCCCTCCGCTTCTCGTGAACCGGACTGTGGATCGTCGCTGGAGACTCTAAACTGGGAACCACCGCTGGAGGCTCCGGACTGCAGATCGTTGCCGGAGGCTAATGGACTGGGAACCCCCGCTGGAGGCTCCGGACAGGGGACCGTCGCTGCAGTCTCCGGACTGGGGACCGCCGCTGCAGGCTCCTTGCCATGGATCATCACTACAGGCTCCAGGCCATGGATAATCACTGGAGGCTTCGTGCCATGGATTACCACTACAGGCTCCGGGCCATGGATCATCACTGGAGGCTTCGTGCCATGGATCATCACAGGAGGCTTCGTGCCATGTATTATCACTAAAGGCTCCGGGCCATGGATCATCACTGGAGGCTTCGTGCCATGGATCATCACTGGAGGCTTCATACTTGGAGCCGGAACAGGTTTCACCGAACGGAGGAGACATACTGGCAGCCTAGTGAGTGGAGCTGCCACAACACGTCCTGGCTGGATACCCACTCAAGCTTGGTGAGTGTGGAGAGCTGGCACTGGACACACTGGGCTATGACGGCACACTGGAGGCATAGTGCGTAGCGCCAGCGCAGGACACACTAGACCATGGAGGCGCACCGGAGGCCTTGGAGCGCAGAGCTGGCACAAATCGTCCTGGCTGGATTCCCCCCGTATCCCAGCGAGGGCGGGGAGCTGGAACAGGTTACACCGGGTTGTGCTGGTGAACTGGGGATACCGTGCGCAGAGCTGACACAGGATAACCTGGGCCGAAGAGACGCACCGGAGGCCAGGAACGCTGAGCCGGCACCATCCCTCCTGGCTGAATGCCCACTCTAGCATGGCAACTGCGGGGAGCTTGCAGAGAGCGCACCGGGCTGTGGCTGCACACCGAAGGCATGGTGCACAGAACCAGATAACACAGTCACTCGCTCCCCATGGTAAACACAGGGAGTTGGCTCAGGTCTGAACCCTGACTCCGCCAATCTCCCCATGTGCTTCCCCCAAAAAAACTTTGGGGCTGCCTCTCGTGCCTGCTTCGTTGGGCCAACTCCTCGTAACGTCGCTGTTACGCTTTAGCTGCCTCCATCTCCTCCTTCGGGCGGCGATACTCTACAGCCTGCGCCCAGGGTCCTTTTCCGTCTAAGACCTCCTCCCAGGTCCATTCATCCCGACCACACTGCTTGGTCCTTTGGTTTGATTTGATTTGATTTTGATTTTGATTTTATTTGGTGGTGGGATCTTCTGTTACGACTGTCGTCGGAATGAGACCAAGGTGCAGCGTGGTAGGTGTACATTTTGAATTTATTAAATGAACAAACCAAAACAACAAGAAAGATAAACCAGCAACTAACAAAAACAAGATCCCACAACAGAAAGTGTGAAAAAGGGCTGCCTACGTATGATCCCCAATCAGAGACAACGATAGACTGGGAACCATAATCGGCCAAAAACAATGAAATAGACAACAGCTACTTCTCAGAGAGTTTTGAATTGTCAAGAAGAGTTAAACAAGGGTGTCTGCTGTCAATAAATACCTGTCTATTTATGGAAGAATTTCCCTGATTAACTCCTTAGTCATATCTCAGTTTACTCACTTACTTATGGTGCTGCCTACGCCTGATGATTTGTTTTTCAAATCATATGAACAAAAAATATTTAGCTTTATCTGGGACGCTAAACCAGACAAAATAAAGCGTGCCTATCTATATAATGAATATGAATTGGGTGGGTTGAGATTATTAAATATAAAAGCACTAAACCTCTCTCTAAAAGCTTCACTACCTCAAAAGTTTTACTTGAACCCTAAATGGTTCTCAAGTAGATTACTAAGAAAAGCTTTGTTTAAAAATAGCCATGTCTCATTTTCGATCATTTTCAAAGTATCTATTTTTTTCAAACAAGCATTGGCTACAATTTCAATTTCATTCACCTGAAAAGATATAACAAATATTACAACCAATATTATGGCTGAACTCAAATTTGCTGGTTGATAAAATACCTGTATTTACAGGAAAGATGTTTGAAAAGGGTATTTTATTCTTAAATGATATTTTAAATTGGAATGGTAGAGTTCTGTCCTTCATGGAGTACTACGGGAAGGTCTGCTCAATCCAAGAGTACAACCAATTGATTACAGCATTACCCCAAACATGGGGAAACCTGGGGTGGCAGCGTAGCCTAGTGGTTAGAGCGTTGGACTAGTAACCGGAAGGTTGCGAGTTCAAACCCCCGAGCTGACAAGGTACAAATCTGTCGTTCTGCCCCTGAACAGGCAGTTAACCCACTGACTTGCCTGGTTAAATAAAGGTAAAATTAAATGGAGGAGGCAGGTGGCAGCAGGAGGAGGTAGGGTATGGTCTGTCTGCCCAATATAAAGGATCAACACTGGCGGAGGAATAAAAATAGCATAAATAGGAAAGTATACCAGTTTAATTTGAGGACCAGGATGTTGACAACTGTGCCATACAGATTGCAAAATAGTTGGGAAGAAATTTGTTTATGTTCCAATTCAGGGTGTATGAGTTGATATATAAAATGACGCAAGATTCAAGACTTCGTGCTTTTCAGCGAAAATTATTATATATAGAATTCTTGGCACCAACAAAATGTTGAATATTTGGGGCATAAAATCATTGAAGCTCTGCAGATTTTATTGTGAGGATACAGAATCAATAGAACATTTATTTTGGTATTGCCATCAGGTAGCCTGTTTCTGGTCTCAGGTTCAGGAATGGCTGAAAATGCATTGCATTGATCTGAAATTGACCCTAGAAATAGTACTGTTAGGAGATCTACTGTTAGGAGATCTGGAGAGACACGGTCAGTCAATTACTAATATACTAATACTCTTAGTAAAAGTATTTATCTTCAACTCGCAATCTGTGTATCCTATTCGATTAGATGGATTGAAATTTTACATTAAACATGACAGCACGATTGAAAGAAATACACTACAGTTCAAAAGTTTGGGGATATTTAGAAATGTCCTTGTTTTTGAAAGAAAAGCACATTTTTTAACCATTAAAATAACATCAAATTCATCTAAAATACAGTGTAGACATTGTTAATGTTGTAAATGACTATTGTAGCTGGAAATGGCAGATTTATTTTTAAATATCTACATAGGCGTAGAGAGGCCCATTATCAGCAACCATCACTCTTGTGTTCCAATGGCACGTTGTGTTAGCTAATCCAAGTTTATAATTTTAAAAACCCTTTTGCAATTACTATAGCACAGCTGAAAACTGTTGTTCTGATTAAAGAAGCAATAAAACTGGCCATCTTTAGGCTATTTGAGTATCTGGAGCATCAGCATTTGTGGGTTTGATTACAGGCTCAAAATGGCCAGAAGCAAAGACCTATCTTCTGAAACTTGCCAAGAAACTGAAGATCTCGTACAACGCTGTGTACTACTCCCTTCCCAGAACAGCGCAAACTGACTCTAACCAGAATAGAAAGAGGAGTGGGAGGCCCCATTGCACAACTGAGCAAGAGGACAGAGTACATTAGAGTGTCTAGTTTGAGAAACAGACACCTCACGAGACCTCAACTGGCAGCTTCATTAAATAGTTCCCTCAAAACACCAATCTCAACGTCAACAGTGAAGAGGTGACTTCGGGATGCTGGCCTTCTAGGCAGAGTTGCAAAGAAAAAGCCATACCTCAGACTGTCCAATAAAAATAAAAGATTAATGGGCAAAAGAACACAGACACTGGACAGAGGAACTAGAAGAAGGTTTTGAGCCTGGCGGACACTGCACAAGCTCCACCACTCTCTAGACCTTCACTTCCTGATCACAGGCCACACCAAGTTCACCCCCGACCGGTGCTTCGGCCTCATCAAGCAGAACTTCAGAAAGACCAGAGTGACCACTTTGTCTGAAATTGCTGGTGTTGTGAAGGACAGCACTGTGAAAGGGGTCAACATCCCACAGCTGGTTGGACTGGAGGATGGTACGATGCTGGTGGAAGGCTATGGCTGGCAACAACACCTGACTCCACACTTCAGGCCGCTGCCATTGATCAAGCAGTACCAGCACTTCCGGTGAATATAATTTTCGTTGCATTGCATGAGGTTCTTCTTCTCATCTAAACTTGGAAGATGAATTGGTGTTGTGCAAGGTTGTAATGTCTTCTCAATTATTTTTGTTCTTTCCTGTTTTACAGCTTTGATGCTCTGGAGCATGGTGTTGTTGTTGCCAAGGAGGGTTCGGACTCAGTTGGGATCGGGTTTCAGCTGCTGCGCAACACTGACATCATTCCTCCCATAGATTCCCATAGATTCCTCCTGGCTTAAGAGGGTGTGAACAATGCTAAATGGGTGTAGACGAAGGAGAGCTCTCCAGTAGTAGTACCAAAATATTCAAAGGCCATTTTCTCAAAATGTACAATCAACTTTCAAAGCAGAATTACTGTAGACTGTATTTTGTTCCTCAAAATACAGTGTATGATATACCATTTTGTACATCTGTGTCTCTGCTTTTATCCAATATAAAAGAACACAATTTCAAATGTTGATACATGAGACCGAATAAAGGTGGTCGGTCACATTTGTGTTCATGATAAAGCATGTAACTAATGTGTCAAAAATGTAAGTAACAAATTTTTGAACAAATGTGCATTTACTACTCTTTTGTGTGGTAGGGCAGTATAGGCTAGCAAATTAGATTTTAATTTTCATGTATAATAGGGCCTATTTGTATAATTAGTAGGATGACGCATATATACCTTTCATAATATTTCCCTTAATGTTATTAGCTTACATCATCTTTCTCTCTCTATTGTTGGTTCATTCCTTCCTCGCTTTCAACAGTAAAATGAAGGTTTTGTTCATCATTCTAATGACATCCTTGAATAATATAGGACTAGAATGAGATGCAGAAGACTTTCACTTCTCTTCACAAATATTGAATTGTTATGGGTTTGAATAAATAACTGGTATAGCCTACCGTCATCGCACGTTCACTATTCTTTCAAACTACCCGTGAGTTCTATCCAGCACCATGGGTACCCATACAGTTAATACACACAACTTTTCCCACTGATACTACACATTCCTTTGTCCCATGCCCTCCTGCACACTTCTTACATCTAGGAATCTCCCACCTACACATGGCTGGAACATGACCACAAGTTTGTCACCTAAAACATAGCTCTCACGGGATAACTGACACATCCTAACTTGACTTTGTGGGTTAAAGACTCTGCATCAAAACTCAGCAGGAGAGACAGTGTCTACTCTGTTTCACCATGCTCTCCACTCGGTCTTTGTTGCACTAAATGGCGTGCAACACAAACACTGACAATCTTCTTTGTTGCACTAAATGGCGTGCAACACAAACACTGGCAATCTTCCATTTCAGTTGATCCTCCACAGAAATTAACGCCACCCCAGTTAGCACTCCTTTCAACAGTGCCCTATTTCGGAGAGAAAAGTCACTCCCTCTTGATGGAAGAAATGCAAAAAATCATCACGCCCCCCGTTGTCGTCGCTCAAACTCCACCATCTTCACCACACCTGCCCACAATCGTCATAAGCATAATGATGAAACCACTTCAACTGGTACAACACTTCCACTAAAGGTTGGCACAAATACAACATATTTTGACTATGCCCCCAAATTTACTAATGAGCACCCACCAGCACATTGCACACATCAAACTTTCATTAAATCACACATGCAAGATAGCAAATTAAAGGTACACTTGATGTGAATCCAGCCAACATGTCAGATTTCAAAAAGGCTTTTTGGCGAAAGCAAACAATGCTATTATCTGAGGATAGCACCTCCGTAAACAAAGAGAGAAAGCATATTTCAACCCTGCAGGCGCGACACAAAACGCAGAAATAAAAATATAATTCATGCCTTACCTTTGATGAGCTTCTTTTGTTGGCACTCCAATATGTCCCATAAACATCACAAATGGTACTTTTGTTCGATTAATTCCGTCGATATATATCCAAAATGTCCATTTAACTTTTGATCCAGAAAAACACTGGTTACAACTTGAGCAACGTGACTACAAAATATCTCAAAAGTTACCTGTAAACTTTGCCAAAAAAACGACTTTTGTAATACAATTTTAGGTATTTTTTTAAAAGTAAATAATCGATAGAATTGAAGACGGGATGATCTGTGTTCAATACAGGAAGAAAACAAACTGACGCATGCTTTCTGGTCACGCGCCTCTATTTAACAGTATACTTCAAGTGACCCTTGTTCAAGATGGCCATACTTCTTCATTACACAAAGGAATAACCTCAACCAATTTCTAAAGACTGTTGACATCCAGTGGAAGTGATAGGAACTGCAAGAAGGTCCCTTAGAAATCTGGATTCCCAATTAAAATCCATTGAAAAGAGAGTGACCTAAAAAAAATAATCTGAATTGTTTGTCCTCGGGGTTCCGGCCTGCTAATTAAGTTCTGTTATACTCACAGACATGATTCAAACAGTTTTAGAAACTTCAGGGTGTTTTCCATCCAAATCTACTGATGATATGCATATCCTATCTTCTGGAGATGAGTAGCAGGTAGTTGAATTTTGGCATGCATTTAATCCGGATGTGAAAATACTGCCCCCTGTCACCAAGAAGTTAACAAATGCCTTTATCCAATGTGGTGGTTCATTTCTGTATTACCAAATGAGCAGAGTTTAACTTAACACACGAGTCAGAGTTATACTTAAACTACATCTTTAATAATAAGAGCTTTGCATTAGCAATGACTTTCAATGATGCACCATTTCTAATGAACCATTGAAAGTGGCAACACAATGGCTCTGAGATATTTTATAGCAAAGATACACCCCTCTCAACCTACATGACAAACAACAGATACATAGAATGTTCACAAGGTTAAGATTTGTATGAAAGGTATCTATAATACATAGCAGACATCAACTGCTGTGTCAACAGTTTTCATTGTATAGACCAGTGTCTGGTCCTCCTACTCCAAACTGGAACCGTCTCACCCTGGTACGGTATAGCACAAAAACATTACCTCATGTTATCTGGAATACTCTTTAGGTTTTATAACCCAAAAACATCGTAAATCTCCTTTGTCAGTGTTATCTCATAGAGGCACTCCTCGGTAGAACACACACACAATAGTTAACAGAACACTATTCTTTCGAATAAAACAACCATTATAATGCAATAAAAGCATTATAACATCATCTTGCAATTTCCACAACACCAGACAGTGTGTGCCATGAGCAGTTAACTTCTTAACCTGTTACTTTTTTTTTTCTTAACCCCCTACTTTTTCGAACATTCTGTTAAAAATCGCGCAACATTTCAGCGCCCTGCTACTCAGGCCAGGAATATAGTATATGCATATGATTAGTATGTGTGGATAGAAAACACTCAGACGTTTATAAAACTGGTTAATCACGGCTGTGACTATAACAGAACGTGCGTTTCATCGAAAAGTGCAGGAAAATCTGATCACTGAAAATGGAAAAAAATATCCATGCGCGACTTGAACCCATTGATAAAGGTGAACCACATTTAATGGGGCTGAGGTTGCAATACCTACAGCTTCCACACGTTGTCTAGAGTCTTGTCATTTGCCTAGGCTTTGTTTCTTGGTCAAACAGACGCAAGGCATCGCATTTCCTCCGGTCTCCGACCGGATATTTTGGTTGAGATTTAGCCGGACAGATTTTCCAGACGGACACCTATAGAATACACTTCGTCTCGTGATTAATTTGATCGCTTATTAACGTTTACTAATACCTAAAGTTGCATTACAAAAGTATTTTGAAGTGTTTTGTGAAAGTTTATCGTCAACTTTTTTAATTTAAAAAAATGACGTTACGTTATAAGACGCTATTTTTTTCCGTTTTTCAAACAGTCTTCATAGATCGATATCTAGGCTATATATGGACCGATTTAATCGAAAAAAAGACCCAATAGTGATTATGGGACATCTAGGAGTGCCAACAAAGAAGATGGTCAAAGGTAATGAATGTTTTATATTTTATTTGTGCGGTGTGTATAGCGACGACTATGCTAATTATTTTGTTTACGTCCCCTGCGGGTCTTTTGGGGTGTTACATGCTATCAGATAATAGCTTCTCATGCTTTCGCCGAAAAGCATTTAAAAAATCTGACTTGTTGCCTGGATTCACAACGAGTGTAGCTTTAATTCAATACCCTGCATGTGTATTTTAATGAACGTTTGAGTTTTAATTAGTACTATTAGCATTTAGCGTAGAGCATTTGCATTTCCAAATGTCTAGATGGGACGTCTGCGTGTCAGGTAGGAGCAAGAGGTTAAGAAGTTAAGAATCCTATAAGTCTAACTGTAGAACCTGTCATTGGTTCTACCTTGAACCAGAGGGTTCTTCATGAGAGGGTTATAAATCAAACTCAAAAGGGTTCCCCAGGTCAAATCAAAGTGTTCTTCGTGGCACCCAAAATATTATTATAACATCTATTGGTTCTAATCTTTTAACAATCTTTATCATACCCACATATCCAATGGTGTAGCAGGAAATTCAATTCACTAGCAACCGAGAAGTTGTGAGTTCTTATCCAAAGTGAGGTTGACTCTCAAGTAATCAGAATTTTACTGATGGGTATCCTACGACACAGGTTGAGGACTTAGTGAGGTAACTTTGGTCAACCTTGATGTCTACTCGGGATAACCAGGCATACGATAGTTGCCCTCCCTTTCACCAGGTAAATCTACATGTCAACGAATCCTTCAGAACTAACCTAACTCCCCTTACCCCGAATGAAATTTCGAAGCCACGATTTGAGGACCAATGAAATCAGATTCCCTCCCTCTTGCAAATATTGTGTCATCATTCTCTTCATTTGAGGAAGACGACTGATTAGATATTTTATTAATCAAATGTTTTTTGTGTAAAATAATTGAAGTGGTAAAATATTTCACATTTAGTCATGATAGAATGCATTTAAAAAGTTGCTTAATAAAACAATTCTAATGATAGGAATGGGGGGAAAAGGGTTTGTTCATTGATTCACCAAAGACAGCATTAACGATAATTAATACAATAAAGATGGCACTTATAAAAGCTTCTTTCACACCATAACCTGCTGAATTTGCAGGAAACTTTTCTTTCATTCTGATTTCGGCACAAATGAAAATGTGGCAGTGACTTGTGGATTGCCTCAATGAAGAGTTCAGTGTTCGACTAGCCATGTGCGACATGCAAGTGCAGTTACGAACCTTCTGGTGTTAGCTGCAGGCAGACGAGAAATATCCACAGTCGTAGAGTAAGGGTGAAGCCTGAGCTGGAATGTGAAGTTAATTGAAGGAGGATACCTCTCTGGTTCTTTGTAGGATACCCCTCTGGTCTGCAAAACCAGTTTTTTATTGTTTGTTGCAATATATGTTTCCGCATTAATTAATAAAAACATTTATTTTATGCTACACAAAGATAAATAACATATATTTTTCTAAACGGATACAATATTTTAGTTGGACTTATTGCACACTTTACTGAACTACTGTAGTTGTTCCAGTTTAGATGGTTTAGGTAGTCTCAGATTTAGCTTTCTAACCCTGGCTTTCATTCTGAACGGAGACTGTGGGAGTCCACTCTGTCTGGATTCCAATAGAAATTAAACATCACTTTGCAAGCCAGCATAATGTGACTTGATGCTGGTTTTTCATTAGCTTATGCTGATCACCAGAGTCCAAAATACAGCAAAGGCTGGTCACCAGTGAAAACACAATGAAGGCTGGTCACCAGTGAAAACACAACGAAGGCTGGTTACCAGCCGAAAATACAATGAAGGCTAGTCACCAGCGAAAACACAATGAAGGCTGGTCGGCCAGCAGAACCGGTTAGACCATGCTGGTCAGACCAGCTTGACCAGCATCCGACCAGAACTGACCAGAATAGACCAGCATGAACCTGCGTGAAATTAATGCCTGTCTATGCTGTTTTTCTCATCAGGGTAAACAAAGGTAATATCAATTGCAGAAATGTACATACGTGCCAACTGGAATTCTGCATGTCACAATACGTGAAGAGCCGAGAACTTGCCTGCTCAGTGTTGAGCAACAAGCTCATCATCACAGAGATAATCTTACACATCAAAAGGCAAACACCAGATTGTGATATATGCTTTGAGAAAGACAAGATTGATATCTCCCTGGCATGCCTGTGCCAGCTCAAAGCCACAATCTAATATCTAAGCCTAAAGGTCTTCGAGAAAGGAACACCGTCCAATATTTCACAGCAGGTAAGACGTCTGGAAGCTTTTATTAATCTATGTTTGGAGTTAACAAAGATTTAGTGTTCTTAACCCCACAAGTAGGGTAAATGAGGATAAAACCAACCAAACAAAAGCACCAGTCAATAGTGGGTAAAAGGCTCTGTAAGGTTGCTGCTGTTTACACACTCGGCAGTGTATAATAGTTTGAGATTGTGATAAAGATCATCTGTCAAGTGGTTGAGACCACAGTTATTATAAGAAAGCCAAGCGAGCGCATATAACACTGGATTTTGAGCTGAGGATTACTTTGATGTGGCTAGATCCTCAGCGATTCCTGCAACCCATTCATAGCAAGAAGAGAAAATATTTTTCTGTGAGGAATACCTCATGGAAAGGATACAGTAAATTGTAAAAAAAAACATGACAGAGTCAGTATTCAAAGGAAGTCGCATCAATGAACAACATACACTGCTCAAAAAATAAAGGGAACACTAAAATAACACATCCTAGATCTGAATGAATGAAATATTCTTATTAAATACTTTTTTCTTTACATAGTTGAATGTGCTGACAACAAAATCACACAAAAATGATCAATGGAAATCAAATTTATCAACCCATGGAGGTCTGGATTTGGAGTCACACTCAAAATTAAAGTGGAAAACCACACTACAGGCTGATCCAACTTTGATGTAATGTCCTTAAAACAAGTCAAAATTAGGCTCGGTAGTGTGTGTGGCCTCCACGTGCCTGTATGACCTCCCTACAACGCCCTGGCATGCTCCTGATGAGGTGATGGATGGTCTCCTGAGGGATCTCCTCCCAGACCTGGACTAAAGCATCCGCCAACTCCTGGACAGTCTGTGGTGCAACGGAGCGAGACATGATGTCCCAGATGTGCTCAATTGGATTCAGGTCTGGGGAACGGGAGGGCCAGTCCATAGCATCAATGCCTTCCTCTTGCAGGAACTGCTGACACACTCCAGCCACATGAGGTCTAGCATTGTCTTGCATTAGGAGGAACCCAGGGCCAACCGCACCAGCATATGGTCTCACAAGGGGTCTGAGGATCTCATCTCGGTACCTAATGGCAGTCAGGCTACCTCTGGCGAGCACATGGAGGGCTGTGCGGCCCCCCCAAAGAAATGCCACCCCACACCATGACTGACCCACCACCAAACCGGTCATGCTGGAGGATGTTGCAGGCAGCAGAACGTTCTCCACGGCGTCTCCAGACTCTGTCAAGTCTGTCACATGTGTTCAGTGTGAACCCGCTTTCATCTGTGAAGAGCACAGGGCGCCAGTGGCGAATTTGCCAATCTTGGTGTTCTCTGGCAAATGCCAAACGTCCTGCACGGTGTTGGCCTTTAAGCACAACCCCCACCTGAAGACGTCGGGCCCTCATGCCACCCTCATGGAGTCTGTTTCTGACCGTTTCAGCAGACACATGCACATTTGTGGCCTGCTAGATGTTATTTGCATAATTTCCACCTGTTGTCTATTCCATTTGCACAACAGCATGTGAAATTTATTGTCAATCAGTGTTGCTTCCTAAGTGGACAGTTTGATTTCACAGAAGTGTGATTGACTTGGAGTTACATTGTGTTGTGTAAGTGTTCCCTTTATTTTTTTGAGCAGTGTATTATGAAAATGTATTTGATTGGTGGAATATCATGTTCTTCCATTGATTTGGCCATTTATCTGTTTATTCTTTTAGTAACAAATCCCGAAGATTAGCCGGTAATGAGAAAAAGCTGAAAATCCCGCTTGAAAATATGGGAGGAGAGGAAATACAGTGATGGGAAAAGTGAGGCCGTAGCCTACGCCCCAGAGCAGAATGCTTTCAGAGAGAGGACTTTATTGGCATTACCAGACAGTAATTTGATTCCTCTTTACGATCTGAAACAATCAGCTCCAGGACGTCTTTATGGACGGCTGGCAAAGCCGGCGTGAGTGGAAAAGTTACATTAGCATGGCAACTTGGAGACAACGATGACGCAGACACAACAACAGATAGACAAATAACCCTGGGGAATCCACCCCATAGCTTGACCGAAACATGTGGAAAAACCTGAAGCAAAACCGACACACACCTACCTGTATGAATGATAAAAAAATAAACAAAAACACTTAAAACTACCAGTTCAACCACTTAAGCTTTACTATACCACAATTTATGGGGCTGTCTTACGGCGAGTCTATATGGCACAACAATATGTGAACCTACATGTTGCCGCGTAGATCTGATGGAAATTTGTTCCTCATCCCTCGCTGCCGCCGCCAGTTTAACAGCTTTTCCATGGGAACGCTCCCGGTAGCCCACGAGGCTGCCGGGTACAGGGCCAAGAGATCCTGGTTTTGACTGGCGTCCCGGCTTAGTCACCATTAACTGGTGATCCCAGCATGGTGGTTAACCACTAGATGCTTCACTCCTTCCTACTGTAAAAGCCTGTTCGACAGGCCTGTGGGCAGAGTAATGCTCCCCTTCTCCCTGCCCCTCCTTTGGGTAATACCTCTACCAAATGCTAATGCTAGCCTTAGCTGACCACGCCACTCTCACACAGTGCAATACGGGCTCGTCAGGCCTACAGAAATCACCCGCTGGTTCAGGGTATGTTGACTATTAGCCAATAATGGTTAAGATTATGATTTGGGTGGGGGAAACTGATTCTAAACCAGCAGTTAAAGGAAACTATGTAATTCAGTCCATATCAATAAGATTCTACAACACTGTCCCTGTGTCTCTCCTCCTCTTACTGTGCACCCTATCTAAACAGGTCACCAGGGGCTGAAGGCACCACATTAAAATCCAACACAGATGACTTGAGAACTAGATGGCGGCAGTAGGAAAAGCCATTTGATGGAGCCCAGTTCAGAAAGAATAAAGTCACACTATTTTAATTTGCATTTGCAATTTACTTTTCTATTATTACTATGACATAGCCTAATTGTTATATCACGAGGCCAGTCAAAGTGCCCCTCCAAAGCACTCAAGAAACTGTCACCTCAATGATATTACATAGACTGAGAGAACAGGCAAAACTCTGTTCCTCACTTCGAGGCTTCATCTTAAGAGTACCCTTGCTGGAAAGAGAGCGTTATTGAATTATCTCCAGACTGTAAATGCTCAGACATCTTAGCTAGCGTGTTTGATGGAGTTTTGAGTGGATAGAAAGAATAAAGCAAAGAATAAAGCAGAGAGAGAGGACTTTTCACCCAGTCTGGACGCTGAGGAGCCCTCACATGTAGAGTTGAACTAATACCAGCGCTGTCTTACAAGGCATGGGTGTGAAACATCAGCATATCAACAATATACTAAACGATGAAATTCATAACATATTAAATAAAATGTACCTTGCCTTCAGAAAGTATTCATAACCCTTTACTTATTAATATTTTTTTTGTGTTACAGCTTTAATTCAAAATTGATTAAAATAAAAACAATTCTCACCTATCTACACACAATACCCCATAATGACATAGTGAAAACATGTTTTTAGAAATGTTTACACATTTTCACACCCCTGAGTCAATACTTTGTAGAAGCACCTTTGGCGGAGATTACAGCTTTGTTTATTTTTGAGTAAGTCTCGAAGAGCTTTGCACACCTGGATTGTATAATATTTGCCCATTACTCTACAAAAACATTATTCAAGCTCTGTCAAGTTGATTGTTGATCATTGCTAGACAGCCATTTTCAAGTCTTGCCATAGATTTTCAAGCCAATTTAATTAAGTCAAAACTGTAACTAGGCCACTCAGGAACATTCATTGTCGTCAACTCCAGTGTAGATTTGGCCTTGTGTTTTAAGTTATTGTCCTGATGAAAGTTTAATTATTCTCCCAGTGTCTATTGGAAAAAAGATGTGAACATGGTTTTCCTCTATGATTTTGCCTGTGAAAATATGAAGAGTGGTACTCAGTGATGTGTTGTGTTGGATTTGCCCCAAACATTCAGGACAAAAAGTTTAAAAAAATATATATATATATATATATGTATTTACAGTATTACTTAAGTGCCTTGTTGCAAATGGAATATGTTAATTCTTTACAGGATTCCTCCTTTTCACTTAGGTTAGTTTTGTGTAGTAAGTACAATGTTGTTGATCCATCCTCAGTTCTCATATCACATATCACTGTTTTAAAATCAACATTGGTGTCTTGGTGAAATCCCTGAGCAGTTTCCTTCCCTTCCGCCAACTGAGTTAGGAAAAACGCCTGTATCTTACTCTAGTGACTGTGTGTATTGATACACCATCCAAAGTCCTAATTAATAACTTCGCCATGCTCAAGAGGTTATTCAGCATCTGCTTTTTTTCACATCTACCAATAGTTGCCCTTCTTTGCGAAGCACTGAAAAACCTCCCTGGTCTTTGTGGTTGAATCTGTGCTTGAAAGTCACTACTCAATTAAGGGACCTTACAGATCATTGTATGCATTGGGTACAGAGATGGGGTGGTCATTAAAAACCATGTTAACCACTATTATTGAACATGGAATGAGTCCCATGTAACTTATATGATTTGTTTAGCACATTTTTACTTCTGACCTTATTTAGGCTTACCATAACACAGGGGTTGAGCACTCAAGCCATTTCAGCTTTTCATTTAGTTTTAATTTCAGAAATGTCAGGCTGTAACAAAACAAATGTGGAAAAAGTAAAAGGGGTGTGAATACTTTCTGAAGGCACTGTACGTATGAGTGTTTCACACAATAAAACAAGAAATTATACAAATTGACGTTCATTCAACTCTGAGATTAAACACTACTCAAAAGTAGGCCAATAAACACAACTGTTTTTATTGCGTATTGCGTGACATGAAAATTACTGTTTTAAAACTAAATACAGCGGTTCTATGTTTTTCCCACCACAAAATTACTCATTACACACCTGTGTGGGCTGTACACGGGTCTACCTAGTTTGACGTCACAGACCTTTGCTAAATCAGAGGCACATGACGCTTTGCAGTATTAATGGCACTTCCCAGACCAGACTAACTTAATTTACAGTAAGGGCCCCAGCTCCATAACTAGAATGTCACTTGTCAAACTTCTGGTCTGGTTGGAAATTGCTCTGGTGTGCAACTGCTATCTCAGCTCCCCATAGTCGCAGGTCCCATAAGATGCTGAGCTATAATGGAATTATATTTCCCCTTCATACAGACAGAAACTGTTTACAGTTGGAGTACAATGGAGCACAGGCTTAACTGAATGAACAACAAAGACAGAATGCAATATGAAACTTTATTAAATAGTTTGGGGAATGGCATCGTCTCTGAGGGAAGATCCTCAGAGCCAGACGATGTGAAGGCAGGTAGCCCTATGCAGGTAGCCCCTAACTTCATAACTTGTTGAACTTAGAGTATACATTTAAAGCAATTATAGCCACAATCTTGAGACTGTAATTTACCCCAACAGCAGGGGGTGATTAGCAGTCCCTGCTGTTGGGCTAAATTACAGACTCAAGATTGTGTTTTTACTTGCATAATTGCCTCGTCTCAGGTATAAAGCTCTCAAATGTATAGACAGAGCTATGAATCAATGTATGCAATGACTGACAGTCCATGAGATGTAAACATATTTTGTAGCTACTGTATAAATTACTGTTTACAAATACTCAAATGAAAAATAAAACAAGAAGTTGACGCATTTACAAATTTTGCTGTCTTGCATGACAATGACTATAGGAGGTAAATCAGAAACAGATCTGGGACCTGGCTAAATGTGCATCAGCTGTACATTTGGGACTAAAAGATCAAAGCTGACAGACAATAAATGGTTTGGGCAGGATGGTTGTTTTTCTCAGTAGTCTCCAAGGAGATAAAGTTCAGTCACTCGAAAGAACAATCAAAGACCTCACATTTGTATATCATACTTACAGCACGTTGTAAAAATGAATTGGGCTACACCTCGTAGTAAGCTAATTCATAACAGCATGCAGCGCATTGTGTTTCAACCACTGTCTTAGCAGGATGCAGATATACAGTAAAACTTAACTTTTTAGAATGTAAGTTCTTGCATGATATACAGTAGATCTTTCTAAATGTAGCTCTGGACCGTAAGATATTTTCAAAAGCCGTACTGTAGTAACAGAGTTTTTCAAATGACGGCACGAGAAGAGATCTGAGGTAAACATACACTGCTTAACTGTGACCCAGTTTGCCTTAAGCACCTGACTTGGGAAGAACAGTACTTTCGTAAAGTATTTAAACCCCTTGACATTTTCCACATCAATCAACACACAACACCCCATAATGACAAAGCAAAAACAGGTTTATAGAAATTTTTGCACATTTATTAAAAATAAAAACATAAATATCTAATTTACATAAGTATTCAGACCGTTTACTCAGTACTTTGTTGAAGCACCTTTGGCAGTGATTACAGACTTGAGTCTTCTTGGGTATGACGCTACAAGCTTGGCACACCTGTATTTGGGGAGTTTCTCCCATTCTCCTCTGCAGATCCTCTCATGCTCTGTCAGGTTGGCGTTGCTGCACAGCTATTTTCAGGTCTCTCCAGAGATTTCTGCTCAGGTTCAAGTCCGGGCTATGGCTGGGACACTCAAGAACATTCAGAGACTTGTCCCAAAGCCACTCCTGCATTTTCTTGGCTGTGTGCTTAGGGTCCTTGTCCTGTTGGAAGGTGAACCTTCAGCCTCTGTCTGAGGTCCTGATCGCTCTGGAGCAGGTTTCCATCAAGGATCTCTGTACATTGCTCCGTTCATCTTTCCCTCAATCCTGACTAGTCTCCCAGTCCTTGCCATTGAAAAACATGCCCACAGCATGATGCTGCCACCACCATGCTTCACCCTAGGGATGGTGCCAGGCTTCCTCCAGACTTGACACTTGGCATTCAGACCAAAGAGTGCAGCCAGCTCTAGGAAGAGTCTTGGTGGTTCCAATCTTCTTCTATTTAAGATTGGTGGAGGCCACTGTGTTATTAGGGACCTTCAATGCTGCACACATTCTTTGCTACACTTCCCCAGACTTGTGCCTCGACAGAATCCTGTTTCTGGAGCTCTAATTACAATTCCTTCGACCTCATGGCCTGGTTCTTGCTCTGACATGCACTGTCAAATGTGGGCCCTTCATATAGACAGGTGTGTGCCTTTCCAAACTATTTCCAATCAATTGAATTTACGACTGGTGGACTAGAATCAAGTTGTAGAAACATCTCAAGGATAATCAATGGAATCAGGATGCACCTGAGCTCAATTTTGAGTATCATAGCAAAGGGTCTGAGTATTTACGTAAATAAGGTATATCTGTTTTTTCATTTTCAATAATTAAGCAAAAATTTCAACAAACCTGTTTTTGCTTTGTCATTATAGCTTATTGTGTGTAGATTGCTGAGTATTTGTATTTATTTAATACATTTTAGAATAAGGCTGTAACGTAACAAAATGTGGAAAAGGGGAAGGGGTCTGAATACTTTCTGAATTCACTGTATATCACTCGTTGGCCTATCCCTCTGTGTAACGTCGTTCGTCTGTTGAAAGAAGAGAGTCGGACCGAAATGCAGCGTGTAGGTTACTCATGACTTTAATGAAAGAATCGCGGTACATGAAATAACTGAAACTAAATACAAAAACAACAGAACGGAACGTGAACCTAATTACAGCCTATCTGGTGACTACAACACAGAGACAGGAACAAACACCCACGAAATACAAAGCGAAACTCAGGCTGCCTAAATACGGTTCCCAATCAGAGACAACGATAAGCACCTGACTCTAATTGAGAATCGCCTCAGGCAGCCAAGCCTATACCACACCCCTAATCAGCCGCGATCCCAAATAATACAAACCCCAATACGAAACACAACATATAAACCCATGTCACACCCTGGCCTACCCAAACATAACAAAAACACAAAATACAATGACCAAGGCGTGAGACTCTGTGCTGGCACAGATCTTCTACTCACAGGGATCCTCTCCGGATCCATCACCCTTGACAGATCCTCCTCTACTTTCTTCACTGCCTCATCATATGACACCTTCTGCACTACTCTGATTCTGGCCACCTCAACTAACCTGCCTCTCTTGTACCGGATACTTCCGATCTCCAGCAACATGGGCACCCCTGTAGTTGATACAATGCGCTCCTGCACACATTCCCACATTCCCACTTCAGTGGAGTCAGCACAAAAGCTCTAACAAGATAACTGATACTATATCCGAACATAACTTTGTCGGGTAAAAACTGCAGGGACTGACAGTGACTCCTCAGTTTCACCACGCTCACCATCGGGTCTACATCACACCAAAAAACGGGCATCATAAACACCAATAATCTTCAACTTCAATTGCTCCACCTCCACACTTAATGCTACCACAGAAATCCCTCCTTTCAAAAATCGAATAAAATTGTATTTGTCACATACACATGGTTAGCAGATGTTATTGCGAGTGTAGCGAAATGATTGTGCTTCTAGTTGACAGTGCAGCAATGTCTAACAAGTAATCTAACATTATCACAATAACTACCTAATACACACAAATCTAAATAAAGGGATGTAATAAGAATATGTACATATACATTTTTGGATGAGTAATGACTGATTGGCATAGGCAAGATGCAATAGATGGTATAAAATACAGTATACATATATGGGATGAGTAATTCAAGATATGTAAATATCATTATTAAAGTGGCATTAATAAAGTGACTAGTGATCCATTTGTTAGAGTGGCCAATGATTTCAAGTCTGTATGTAGGCAGCAGCCTCTCTGTGTCAGTGATGGCTGTTTAACAGTCTGATGGCCTTGAGATAGAAGCTGTTTTTCATTCTCTCGGTCCCAGCTTTGATGCACCTGTACTGACCTCGCCTTCTGGATGGTAGCGGGGTGAACAGGCAGTTGTTGTCCTGAGATTTTTATATCAATTTATTTGAAATTGCCGCGCTGCATTTTCCCTGGTTTTTGGCCAAGTGGGAAGCAAGCGTCCCCTACACCATAAGAAGTTAACTAACTAATGTTAGCTGACTGGCTCCTTAGCTAAGGTTACGTGACGTGTGTGATCTCACTGCCCGAATGCATAGTGCCAACGGTAAAGTTTGCTAGAGGAGGAATAATGGTCTGGGGCTGTTTGTCATGGTTCGGGCTAGGCCCCCTAATTCCAGTGAAGGGAAATCTTAACGCTACAGCATACAATGACATTCTAGAAGATTCTGTGCTTCCAACTATGTGTCAACAGTTTTGGTAAGGCCCTTTCCTGTTTATGCATGACAATGCCCCTGTGCACGAAGCGAGGTCCATACAGAAATGGTTTGTCGAGATCGGTGTTGAAGAACTTGACTGGTCTGCAGACCTCAAATCCCACCGAATACCTTTGGGATGAATTGGAAAGTCAACTACAAGCCAGGCCTAATTGCCCAACATCAATGCCGACCTCACTAATGCTCTTGTATTGGACAGTTCAATGGAGAAATGTCTCAGTCCATGGACCAAAAATGTGTGATATCCAGGATCGCAAGTGCAAGGAATCAAAAAGCTGCTCACAAACACTTTTAATCAGGAAATTTGGTCTACCATAGTTCATGTAGGGTTCAATAACATTATGAAGGGCAGCTCAGAACAGCTGAAGATGGATTTAAAAGAACTGAGTGGGTCACTGCTTGACACCAACAAATGCCCCATAATATCTGGCCCTCTATCCCCCCTAAATTGTAGCTTTGAACATTTCAGCAAAATTTTAGCCCTCCATAACTAGCTACGAGATTATTGCAGCAACGTTTATTGAGAATTTTGATACCTTCTGGAAACAAAGCTTGTTTTATAAGGAGGATGGGATCCTCCTAAATCATTTGGGTTCCTGGATCATTTCACAGCATTATATGGCTGCATTTAGACAATGACTTATCAATGACCCAAGTCCCTTGTGTCGCTGAGTTGTCATAATGCATCAGCAAATGTACATTATCCCAGGGGCATTGGAATACACAATGTATGTAACCTAATTAATGTCTCTCTAACTGCATTGAATGCCTCTGCTGATCCCACAGCTATTGTATGCCTATGAACCAGAGTTATACTGCTAGTACTGAGGCTGTGTGCCCTAGTAGGAAGTCCACTGTGTGCAGCTCACCCTGCACCAACATAAACAACAGGAGCATATCTACTTGCTGCTAAGCTTCCCAGTAGAGCATTGAAAATAATCAAGCATTGCAGAAAAGTGCTAAAAATAGCCCAAGTTAACATATGTAGCCTAAGAAACAAGGTTCATGAAGTCAATAACTTGCTAGTAACAGATGACACTCATATTCTGACTATCTCTGAAACTCAGTTAGATAATACATTTGATGATACAGTGGTAGCAATACTGTACATAGTTATACACCAATGAAGGCGGTGGTGAGGTCTATATTTTAAGAACCATATTCCTGCAAAGCCTGGAGAGGATCTAATGTTAAATACTATTGAAGTAATATGGCTACAGGTTCATCTGAACGCACCTAATGCCCATTCTTGTGGGAAGCTGCTATAGACCACACCAAGTACTAACAGTCAGTATCTGGATAATATGTGTGAAATGCTTGATAATGTATGTGATGTCAGAGAGGTATATTGTTTGGATGATTTCAATATTGACTGGCTTTCATCAAGCTGCCCAATCAAAAAAAAGCTTCAAACTGTAACCTGGTTTCGGTTATCAGTCAACCTACCAGGGTAGTTACAAACAGCACAGAAATGAAATCATAATTTACTACATTTGCTTTAACCTCTCTAGGGTATGTGGGACGCTAGCGTCCCATCTGGCCAACATCCAGTGAGGTTGCAGAGCGCCAAATTCAATTACAGAAGTGCTCATTATATAAATTCTGAAAACAAAACATATTTTACATAGGTTTAAAGATGAACTTCTTGTTAAACCAACCACAGTGTCATATTTATAAAATGCTTTTCGGCGAAAGCATACCTAGCCCAGAACATAGCCCAGTTGACAAATTATTACAAACAGTAACCAGCCAAGCAGAAGCGTTATAAAACTCAGAAATAGAGATAAAATGTATCCCTTACCTTTGATGATCTTCATATGGTGGCAATCAGAAGACATTCATTTACTCAATAAATGTTCCTTTTGTTCGATGAAGTCTCGATGAAGTATCCAAAAACCTCAGTTTTGTTAAGCGTGTTTTCTTCAGTAATCCACAGGCTCAAACTCAGTCAAAACAATCAGACAAAAAAATCTAAATTGTATCCGTAAAGTTCATAGAAACATATCAAACGATGTTCATATTCAATCCTCAGGTTGTTTTTTAGCCTAAATGATCTATAATATTTCAACCGGACAATAACGTCGACAATACAAAAGGTAAACAAGAAATGCACATGCACCTGAAAAAAACTCTGCGTCACGTAAGGGTCCACTCGTTCAGACTGGTCTTACTCCCTCATTTATAAGAATACAAGCCTGAAACTATTTCTTCTCTGTTGACATCTGTTGGAAGGCATAGGAACTGCATATGTAGTCCTAAGTCAATGGATACTGTAATGGCATTGAATAGAAAACTAAAAAACCAACAAAAAAACCTACTTCCTGAATGGATTTTTCTCAGGTTTTCGCCTGCTAAATCAGTTCTGTTTATACTCACAGACACTATTTTAACAGCGTTGGCAACTTTAGAGTGTTTTCTGTCCAAATCTACCAGTTATATGCATATCATATCTTCTGGGCCCGAGTTGTAGACCGTTTAATCAATGATTTGCCACATCTTCAATTTAAGCCTACTAGAGAGCGTGTGCCCTCAGGCCTGGAGGGAAGCTAAAGTCATTCCGCTACCCAAGAATAGTAAAGCCGCCTTTACTGGTTCAAATAGCCAACCAATCAGCCTGTTACCAACCCTTCGTAAACTTCTGGAAAAATTGTGTTTGACCAGATACAATGCTATTACACAAATTGACAACAGAATTTCAGCATGCTTATATGGAAGGACACTCAACAAGCACAGTACTTACACAAATGACTGACGATTGGCTGATGATTGTTAGACTTCAGTGCAGCTTTTGACATTATTGATCATAGTCTACTGCTGGAAAAACGTGTGTGTAATGGCTTTACACCCCCTGCTATAATGTGGATAAATAGTTACTTGTCTAACAGAACGCAGAGCTTGTTCTTTAATTAATGGAAGGCTCTCCTGATTCTACCAATATTATGTTGGAATTCCCCAGGCCAGCTGTCTAGGCCCCTTAATTAAAAAAAAATCTTTACTAACGACAACTTTGAGTAAAGCCAGTGTGTCTATGTATGTGGATGATTCAACACTATACACATCAGCTGTATAGCAGCTGAAATGACTGCAACACTTTACAAAGAGCTGCAGTTGGTTTCAGAATGAGTAGCAAGGAATAAGTCCAACGAGTCAGTTTGTCATATTTCTGCCCTTCCTGGTCAACTGTAAGTGCTGGTATTGTGAGGAGGAACGTCTAGGAGCAAAAACGGCTCAGCCGTGAAGTGGTAGACAACACAAGCTCACAGAATGGGACTGCGTATTCCTGAAGCGCATAGCGCTTAACACTCCAGTTAGCTGGTCTGCGTATAATCTGAGGACGTGGCTAGGGATGCCATCTGGGCTGGCGGCCTTGCCAAAGCAGCAGCTACTCTTCCTGGGGTCCAGAAAACTTAAGGCAGTTTATACAATTTTAAAAACATTACAATACATTCACCGATTTCACAACACACTGTGTGCCCTCAGGCCCCTACTCCACCACTACCACATATTTACAGTACTAAATCCATGTGTATGTATAGTGAATATGTTATCGTGTGTGCTGATTAAAGAAGCAATAAAACTGTCCTTCTTTAGACTAGTTGAGTATGTGGAACTTTCTTCTGAAACTCGTCAGTTTATTCTTGTTCTGAGAAATTAAGGTGAGAAATTGCCAAGAACCTGAAGATCTCGTAAAATGCTGTATACTACTCCCTTCACAGAACAGCACAAACTGGCCCTAACCAGAACAGAAAGAGGAGTGGGAGGCCCCAGTGCACAACTGAGCAAGAGGACAAGTACATTAGAGTCTAGTTTGAGAAACAGATGCCTCACAAGTCCTCAACTCGCAGCTTCATTAAATAGTATCCGTAGAACACCAATCTCAAAGTCAACAGTGAAGAGGCAACTTCGGGATGCTGTCCAGCTTTTCTCATCAGATCTACACAAATCACGTAGGTTACCTATGTTGGATTCAAAATGGCGAATTTCGCTGAAGGGTGACTAGTTTGCATGTCTGTTAATAACATGTGTAAAACATGGGTGAGCCATTGGTCTGTATCGGTCAATCTGTGTTCACTGACACATAGTCAGTAATGTCCATGTGCAACAGCACTACTTGTGTGCTGAACAGGTTATATACAGTCGTATGAAAAAGTTTGGGCACCCCTGACAATTTCCATGATTTCCATTTATAAATAATTGGGTGTTTGGATCAGCAATTTCATTTTGATCTATCAAATAACTGATGGACACAGTAATATTTCAGTAGTGAAATGAGGTTTATTGGATTAAGAGAAAATGTGCAATATGCATCAAAACAAAATTAGACAGGTGCATACATTTGGGCACCCCAATAGAAAAATCACATCAATATTTAGTAGAGCCTCCTTTTGCTAAAATAACAGCCTCTAGACGCTTCCCATAGCCTCTAATGAGTGTCTGGATTCTGGATGAAGGTAGTTTGGACCATTCCTCCTTACAAAACATCTCCAGTTCAGTTAGGTTTGATGGTTGCCGAGCATGGACAGCCTGCTTCAAATCATCCCACAGATTCTCAATGATATTCAGGTCTGGGGACTGGGATAGCCATTCCAGAACATTGTACTTGTTCCTTTGCATAAATACCCGGGTAGATTTTGAGCAGTGTTTTGGGTCGTTGTCTTGTTGAAATATCCAGCCCCGGCGTAACTTCAACTTTGTGACTGATTCTTCAACATTATTCCCAAGAATCTGCTGATAGAATCCATGCGACCCTCAACTTTAACAAGATTCCCAGTACCGGCACTGGCCACACAACCCCACAGCATGATGGAACCCCCACCAAATGTGTTTTTCTTGGAACGCTGTGTTCTTTTGCCGCCATGCATAACGTCCCTTGTTATGACCAAATAACACAATCTTTGTTTCATCAGTCCACATCACCTTATTCCAAAATGAAGCTGGCTTGTCCAAATGTGAGTTTGCATACCTCAAGCGACTCTATTTGTCGCATGTGTGCAGAAAAGGCTTCTTCCGCATCACTCTCCCATACAGCTTCTCCTTGTGCAAAGTGCGCTGAATTGTTGAACGATGCACAGTGACACAATCTGCAGCAAGATGATGTTGTTGGTCTGTGGGCTGTTTTTGACCGTTCTCACCATCCTTCGCCTTTGCCTCTACGATATTTTACTTGGCCTGTCACTTCTGGCCTTTTGGGGATAGGGCTGTCTACTGCCCCCGCTGGAGTAATTGCGTGCCCATAGTAAACATAATTTTTTTTTGTCAAAAGTTGCTCATATATGCAAATAAAAAATATTATTGAATAGAAAACACTCTAAAGCTTCTAAAACCATTTAAATTATGTCTGTATGTAAAGCAGAACTCTCAGGGCAGTCATTCTCCCAAACTCTCTCTTGTCATCAGAAAAGTTGGCCCAAATTTGACGTCATCGCCCTGACCCTTCCCAAGCAGTTACAGGTCTGGGAACAGTCTCTCTGTCTTCAGCGCGATCTCAGCTTTCAATGGGGCTTCTCATTGTGAGAATCGCGCGCTCACGAGAGTTTTGGCGGGCCAAAACCTTTCGGTCACGCGAAAAAACAGGTCACTTTTATGCGCGCTCTGCTCAGGTCCTGTCTTTTTTCCAAGATCGATTATACAATGCATGCGTTTCTGTTCGTCCTCACGATTGCTGTACACCTTTATAACATGTTAAAGCTTGATTATGAAGTTAGTTTGACAAGTTTAATCGACATATAATATGTAAGTTCGACGTTTTGGTGCGCATCCACTTGACTTTTGGCTACATTTCAACCGAAATGTGTCGTGTTTGAGAACCGAAAGACACAGACTGCAAAACTAAACGCTGTTTTTGGTAAGTATAATTCCTTCCAGGTCTTCTGATGGAAGAACAGCAAAGGTAAGGGAATATTTACGTGGTAAATTTGGGTTTCTGTGGACTCCAAGATAGAGGAGCCATAATGCTACTTTTTGAGCGCCGACTCATAGTATAGCCTAGTGAACGAAACCTGTAACGTTAAAAATAAATGTAATACAGCGATTGCATTCAGAAGAAGTGTATCTAACTATATATATGTAGAACATGCATATTTAGTCAAAGTTTATGATGTGTATTCCTTGTTAGCTGACGTTATCTGCCGGAGCTATCGTCATTTCTCAGGACATTTGAGTAGCATTTTTTGAACGATGCATCATTGTAAACAGAGATTTATGGATATATATAGCATATTATTGAAAAAAACATAAATGTACTGTGTAACATGTTATATTACTGTCATCTGATGAAGATTTCAAAAGGTTAGTGCATTATTTTTCTTTTAATCCTGCGTTTGTTGATTGCATATTTTTTTCAACTTGGCTATGCAAATTAGCCGTGTCTTCGGTGGTGGTTTGACATAAATATGTGCTATGTTTTCGCCGTAAAACATTTTAGAAATCTGACTTACTGGGTAGATAAACAAGGTGTTTATCTTTCATTTGAGCCATTGGACTTGTTAATCTGTGGAGGTTAAATATTTTTAGGAATATTTTTGCGTTCCATGCCCCACCTTCCAGCTGAACGTGGGGGGGGGGGGGTTCCAAAATTGGAACCCTAGTCCCCTTCTGGTTAACAAGAACTGTGCCTGTGGTCTGCCATTTCCTCACTATGTTCCTCACAGTGGACACTGACAGCTTAAATCTCTGCGATAGCTTATTGTAGCCTTCCTCTAAACCATAATTTTGACCAATCTTTGTTTTCAGGTCATTTGAGAGTTGTTTGAGGTCCCCATGTTGCCACTCTTCAGAAGAGAGTCAAAGAGAACAACAACTTGCAATTGGCCACCTTAAATACCTTTTCTCGTGATTGGATGCACTTGTCTATGAAGTTCAAGGCTTAATGAGCTCACCAAACCAATTGTGTGTTCCAATGAATCAATGCTAAGTAGTTACAGGTATTCAAATCAACAGAATGACAAGGGTGCCCACATTTTTGCATAGCCTATTTTTCACATCTGATTTAATTTTAATATTGCTACACTAAAAATATTTGTCTGGACAATACCCCAGTACTCAGCTTTTATTAGAAAATGCCACTGTGATCATTTTCTGTGAAGACAGAGTAAATTATTATGCAGCCTCAGAGGGGTGCCCAAACTTTTTCATACGACTGTATATTATATGTATATTACATATATGTAACTCTCGCCCCAAAATAATTGTAATGTTGTTTCTACTGGAACCAAAAATTATGATGAATCAAGCAATACTTACCAATATATGGGAGGTATATCATCATCTACAGCCACCACAGTTGACTCCAGTACCTCTTGTTGAGGGATCTTGACATCTACCACTTCGGTTATGGCATCATCCTCTGCTGATGAGGCCATCGTCTTTTGCATTGTTTGTAAGTCCTTTTACATGACATTGGTTCAACAAATAACACCTTTTCAGTATAAACCAACCATAATTTGTCATGCACTTCAGAAGGAATACATTATACGTGTGGGACATGCAAACACGGTTTTCAGAATGACTAAGGTCATAAGGTGAATGCACCAATTTGTAAGTCGCTCTGGATAAGAGCGTCTGCTAAATGACTTAAATGTAATGTAAATGTAAGGGTCTAGCGAGCGCTCATCTAAAAAGGTACTAATATGTACTTTTATGTAAATGCAGGTATTCATTCTAGCTATGGTTATTACAAGTGCAATACAACATAATACTTCTAAGGCCAATTATATTAATACATCAGGTATTACTGTGGGAATGCATATGTAATTACAAATATACTATTACATAGGAGCTATCACTGTATGTCTACATTGTATGTATACATTTTTTTTAGGTTGTTAATTATGTGGAAATTGGTATATCACTTCTTACGTAACTACAATGTTGGTAACAACTTCTAATGAGATGGCTACAGCTAACAGCCATCTGCTGTTAACAGTAACTACTACTAATGGTTTGGCTAAGCTAACCTTAGCTAGCACCACAGTGACAGTAGACTAGCCTAGCTAGTAACATTAACCTTAGTTAGCTTATTAACTGAGGTTGCTAGATAGCTAGCTAACTAGGCTATTTTACAGGCTAGTGACCTTACATTTGCTTATAACGGACATCTAAATTAGATCCAGACTATTTGAGTGGGCTTCTTATCGGCTACGCATGGCCAAGCTATGGAGCGAGCGGTGGAGCGAGCGGTCGCATTCGCACTTCGGTCCGCAGGTAGTATTACTTTTCATTACTTTTCATTACATTTCATTATAGTGTCATTATAGTACAACGGTTTGATTTGTCTAATCTTAGCAATTTCTTCTTAGCTAGCTACATAGCCGTCTTTGTATCAAAGATAATTGCGTAATTATCGTATTTCGTCGTCCTAACTTAGTCTACTGCCCAGCAGCTAGCCACATAGCTAACGTCCACCGTATAGCACCACTGTAGAAACTATTACACTCAACTGAACGACTTGATTAGTGTAGTGTTAGCTAGCTACATAGTTGTCTTTGCTGTCTTCGTATCCAAGATAATTGTGTAGTTTAGAGTGTGTAGTCTTAGAGTGATTATCTTAATTTACCGAGGTTAGCTAGCCAGCTATTTGTCGTCCTTAACGTAGGAGACACTGCTAGCTAGCTAACAGCTAACAGCTATTTGTCGTCCTTAACGTAGGAGACACTGCTAGCTAGCTAACAGCTAACAGCTAGCCAGCTATTTGTCGTCCTTAACGTAGGAGACACTGCTAGCTAGCTAACAGCTAACAGCTAGCCAACGTCTACCGAATATAACTTCTGCACTCAACAACCCGGTCGCATTCCGCTTCGCTCCACAGGTAGTATCACATTTTCATTTAATTTCATTACAGCACAACGGTTTGATTTGCTTGATCGTAGCTAGCTACATAGCTAGCTACATAGCCGTCTTTGTATCAAAGATAATTGTGTAGTCTAGAGCGATTTTCTAGGTTAGCTAGCCAGCTATTGTCATTCTTTTAACGCAACGTAACGTAATCAACACTGCTAGCTAGCCAGCTAGCCCCCGAATAGCTGCACTGTAGAAACTATTACACTCAACGGAACGACTTGATTAGTGTAGTGTCAACAACGCAGCCACTGCCAGCTAGCCTACTTCAGCAGTACTGTATCATTTTAATCATTTTAGTCAATAAGATTCTTGCTACGTAAGCTTAACTTTCTGAACATTCGAGACGTGTAGTCCACTTGTCATGTCTTGTCTCCTTGCATTAGCGTAGCCTCTTCTGCAGCCTGTCAACTATGTGTCTGTCTATCCCTGTTCTCTCCTCTCTGCACAGACCATACAAACGCTCCACACCGCGTGGCCGCGGCCACCCTAATCTGGTGGTCCCAGTGCGCACGACCCACGTGGAGTTCCAGGTCTCCGGTAGCCTCTGGAACTGCCGATCTGCGGCCAACAAGGCAGAGTTCATCTCAGCCTATGCCTCCCTCCAGTCCCTCGACTTCTTGGCACTGACGGAAACATGGATCACCACAGATAACACTGCTACTCCTACTGCTCTCTCCTCGTCCGCCCACGTGTTCTCGCACACCCCGAGAGCTTCTGGTCAGCGGGGTGGTGGCATGGGGATCCTCATCTCTCCCAAGTGGTCATTCTCTCTTTCTCCCCTTACTCATCTCTCTATCGCCTCCTTTGAATTCCATGCTGTCACAGTTACCAGCACTTTCAAGCTTAACATCCTTATCATTTATCGCCCTCCAGGTTCCCTCGGAGAGTTCATCAATGAGCATGATGCCTTGATAAGCTCCTTTCCTGAGGACGGCTCACCTCTCACAGTTCTGGGCGACTTTAACCTCCCCACGTCTACCTTTGACTCATTCCTCTCTGCCTCCTTCTTTCCACTCCTCTCCTCTTTTGACCTCACCCTCTCACCTTCCCCCCCTACTCACAAGGCAGGCAATACGCTCGACCTCATCTTTACTAGATGCTGTTCTTCCACTAACCTCATTGCAACTCCCCTCCAAGTCTCCGACCACTACCTTGTATCCTTTTCCCTCTCGCTCTCATCCAACACTTCCCACACTGCCCCTACTCGGATGGTATCGCGCCGTCCCAACCTTCGCTCTCTCTCCCCCTACTCTCTCCTCTTCCATCCTATCATCTCTTCCCTCTGCTCAAACCTTCTCCAACCTATCTCCTGATTCTGCCTCCTCAACCCTCCTCTCCTCCCTTTCTGCATCCTTTGACTCTCTATGTCCCCTATCCTCCAGGCCGGCTCGGTCCTCCCCTCCCGCTCCGTGGCTCGACGACTCATTGCGAGCTCACAGAACAGGGCTCCGGGCAGCCGAGCGGAAATGGAGGAAAACTCGCCTCCCTGCGGACCTGGCATCCTTTCACTCCCTCCTCTCTACATTTTCCTCCTCTGTCTCTGCTGCTAAAGCCACTAAATTCCAAGCATCTGCCTCTAACCCTAGGAAGCTCTTTGCCACCTTCTCCTCCCTCCTGAATCCTCCTCCCCCTCCCCCCCTCCTCCCTCTCCGCAGATGACTTCGTCAACCATTTTGAAAAGAAGGTCGATGACATCCGATCCTCGTTTGCTAAGTCAAACGACACCGCTGGTTCTGCTCACACTGCCCTACCCTGTGCTCTGACCTCTTTCTCCCCTCTCTCTCCAGATGAAATCTCGCGTCTTGTGACGGCCGGTCGCCCAACAACCTGCCCGCTTGACCCTATCCCCTCCTCTCTTCTCCAGACCATTTCCGGAGACCTTCTCCCTTACCTCACCTCGCTCATCAACTCATCCCTGACCGCTGGCTACGTCCCTTCCGTCTTCAAGAGAGCGAGAGTTGCACCCCTTCTGAAAAACCTACACTCGATCCCTCCGATGTCAACAACTACAGACCAGTATCCCTTCTCTCTTTTCTCTCCAAAACTCTTGAGCGTGCCGTCCTTGGCCAGCTCTACCGCTATCTCTCTCAGAATGACCTTCTTGATCCAAATCAGTCAGGTTTCAAGACTAGTCATTCAACTGAGACTGCTCTTCTCTGCATCACGGAGGCGCTCCGCACTGCTAAAGCTAACTCTCTCTCCTCTGCTCTCATCCTTCTAGACCTATCGGCTGCCTTCGATACTGTGAACCATCAGATCCTCCTCTCCACCCTCTCCGAGTTGGGCATCTCCGGCGCGGCCCACGCTTGGATTGCGACCTACCTGACAGGTCGCTCCTACCAGGTGGCGTGGCGAGAATCTGTCTCCTCACCACGCGCTCTCACCACTGGTGTCCCCCAGGGCTCTGTTCTAGGCCCTCTCCTATTCTCGCTATACACCAAGTCACTTGGCTCTGTCATAACCTCACATGGTCTCTCCTATCATTGCTATGCAGACGACACACAATTAATCTTCTCCTTTCCCCTTCTGATGACCAGGTGGCGAACCGCATCTCTGCATGTCTGGCAGACATATCAGTGTGGATGACGGATCACCACCTCAAGCTGAACCTCAGCAAGACGGAGCTCCTCTTCCTCCCGGGAAGGACTGCCCGTTCCATGATCTCGCCATCACGGTTGACAACTCCATTGTGTCCTCCTCCCAGAGCGCTAAGAACCTTGGCGTGATCCTGGACAACACCCTGTCGTTCTCAACTAACATCAAGGTGGTGGCCCGTTCCTGTAGGTTCATGCTCTACAACATCCGCAGAGTACGACCCTGCCTCACACAGGAAGCGGCGCAGGTCCTAATCCAGGCACTTGTCATCTCCCGTCTGGATTACTGCAACTCGCTGTTGGCTGGGCTCCCTGCCTGTGCCATTAAACCCCAACAACTCATCCAGAACGCTGCAGCCCGTCTGGTGTTCAACCTTCCCAAGTTTCTCTCACGTCACCCCGCTCCTCCGCTCTCTCCACTGGCTTCCAGTTGAAGCTCGCATCCGCTACAAGACCATGGTGCTTGCCTACGGAGCTGTGAGGGGAACGGCACCTCAGTACCTCCAGGCTCTGATCAGGCCCTACACCCAAACAAGGGCACTGCGTTCATCCACCTCTGGCCTGCTCGCCTCCCTACCACTGAGGAAGTACAGTTCCCACTCAGCCCAGTCAAAAATGTTCGCTGCTCTGGCCCCCCAATGGTGGAACAAACTCCCTCACGACGCCAGGACAGCGGAGTCAATCACCACCTTCCGGAGACACCTGAAACCCCACCTCTTTAAGGAATACCTAGGATAGGATGAGTAATCCTTCTCACCCCCCCCCCTAAAAGATTTAGATGCACTATTGTAAAGTGGCTGTTCCACTGGATGTCATAAGGTGTATGCACCAATTTGTAAGTCACTCTGGATAAGAGCGTCTGCTAAATGACTTAAATGTAAATGTCTATAGACAGGCTAAACATGGCAAATGGCTAAACATGACCAAGCTATAGCCAGGCTCCTAGCTAATGCTGTTATAATGTAATTAGCTAGCTAGCTACTGTAGTTAGCTAGCCATCAAAAAGTTAGCTGACAATTTAAACTGGCTAGCATAACAACCACTGTCAGCAAACTGTCTTATCCTGCTATGGCAATGATTAACATGCATTTTGCTACATTATTAGCTTGATAATAAACCAAGTAAAGATAAAATAATTCGCAAAATAGAACTAGCTAGCTACTGTTTGTGTAAACCAACTAAATTCCAGGTGTCACTTAGTCCTTAGCTAATGTTAGCTAGCTAGCTAACGGCTGGGACCGAGAACGAGTAATATCTTACTATTTATTTAACTTCTTGGATATAGGGGGCGCTCTTTTAATTTATGGATAAAAAACATTCCCGTTTAAAAACAAGATGTTTTGTCACGAAAAGATGCTCGACTATGCATATAATTGACAGCTTTGGAAAGAAAACACTCTGACGTTTCCAAAACTGCAAAGATATTTTCTGTGAGTGCCACAGAACTAATGCTACAGGCGAAACCAAGATGACATTTCATACAGGAAGTGTCCCAGATTTTGAATGTGCTGTGTTCCAATGTCTCCTTATATGGCTGTGTATGGGTCACGAATGAGCTTAGACTTTCTGTCGTTTCCCCAAGGTGTCAACAGCATTGTGACGTATTTGTAGGCAAATCATTGGAAGATTGACCTTAAGAGACTACATCTACCAGGTGGCCGCTTTGTGTCCTCCGTTGCAATTATTGCGTAATCTCCAGCTGTGTGTATTTTTTGTTTGCTTCGAGGAGAAACACAGCTGCCACAAATTATTTATCATCGAATAGATATGTGAAAAACACAGAGAGGATTGATTCTAAACAACATTTGCCATGTTTCTGTCGATATTATGGAGTTAATTTGGTAAAAAGTTTGGCGTGGTAGAGACTGCATTTTCAGATTTTTTTCTTAGCTAAACGTGATGAACAAAACGGAGCGATTTCTCCTACACAAGTAATCTTTTTGGAAAAACTGAACATTTGCTATCTAACTGAGAGTCTCCTCATTGAAAACATCCAAAGTTTTTCAAAGGTAAATTATTTTATTTGAATGCTTTTCTTGTTTTTGTGAAAATGTTGCCTGCTGAATGCTAGGCTTAATGCTATGCTAGCTATCAATACTCTTACACAAATGCTTGTGTAGCTATGATTGAAAAGCATATTCAGAAAATCTGAGATGACAGTGTTGTTACCAAAAGGCTAAGCTTGTGAGCCAATATATTTATTTCATTTCATTTGCGATTTTCATGAATAGTTAACATTGCGTTATGGTAATGAGCTTGAGGCTATGATTACGCTCCTGGATACGGGATTGCTCGACGCTAGAGGAAGGAAAAACTTTATACATACAAGAAGTATACAAACAGACAATGATAACATATGCTAGGGGGTACAACAAATGACAGATTATACAAAGACCTTAAAAGAAACACGCATATTGATTGTTTTAACAGCTTTCTTATTAGAAGAATGTTGAATGGTCTTAATGTACTGCTCAAATTCCTTATAGTAAACACAGAAGAGTTTTTTTTTTGTGAATTTACATTTAAGAGTATGACACTTTGCCATTAGCACAATTCGATTTATGAGGTCAAATTGTTTTCTTTATCCTTATTATGGTTAAGAAAACTGAGCAGCACATTCTCCAATAAAAAACAAAAGTCATCTAGAATATGAACAATTATAATTTTCCATATTTTTTTTACATTTAGACAATGCCAAAATAAATGCAAAACTATTTCTAGATGCTCACTACAAAAAGTACAGTTTATGTTAATGTCTTTTTTGAGTTTCTTCAGGTAATGATTCACAGGGTAATACTTATGGATCGTTCTGAAAGAGACCTTTTAACAAGCAGGTGTTTGTGTGTTTAGTAACCAGACTTTTTCCCAACAGTAACTATTGACAAATGTATTCCAGTGCGTTGTGACATAACATATGGATAAAATATCCCTTTGAAATAAAGCAAGTATTGATCTGTTGTTCTGAGGGAGCAAGGAGAAACACATTTTTCCTATTGGTGAGTCAACTGGATTAAGCGAGGTTAGGTCAAGAAGGTGAGGTCTGGTACCATGCGTCAGGACTACTTGGCATGATGACTCCTTGCTGTCCCCAGTCCACCTGGACTTGCCGCTGTTCCAGTTTCAACTGTTCTTCCTGCGGCTATGGAACCCTAAACTGTTCATTTTTACTCTTGAGGTGCTGTCCTGTTGCACCCTCTACAACCACTGTGATCTCCACATGGCACAGCCAGAAGAGGACTGGCCACCCCTCCTGGTTCCTCTCTAGGTTTCTTCCTAGGTTTTTGCCTTTCTGGGGAGTTTTTCCTAGCCACCGTGCTTCTACACCTGCATTGCTTGCTGTTTGTGGTTTTAGGCTGGGGCTATATAAATAGATTGATTTGATAGAGGACTGAGGGTCTTCCAAATATTGAAAGTGTGTAAATAGTTACCCATGTTATTTTGTAAATGTATATATATTTATTTTTCATATATTTTTTAATCAATTATTATTATTTTTTCCATTCTTATTTTTATTTATTTATTTTTCTATTACATTTTTTTGGGGGGGGGGGTGTTAGAACACCATTTTGGTATTTTGTATATAGTTATTTGTTTCAAAATGTATACCTTCACCAGTTTGGCCACTTCGGTACATTTGGGCTACTTGTGTGGGACAACTGGGTGACTTCATGATTAATATCATGTAGCACACTCATTTTGGAAGTTATCATTTTGAAACTTTGCACAAGTACTGTTGCCCTCTTATATTGTTCACTGAAATTGTCCCCATCATCCTATCTGAATGTTTGTTTTATGTTGTTCATTTTAAAGATGATACAAAAATAAAATAAAAAACATATGGTTTTGTTAATTGTTTTATCTATACCAGATCTATTGTGTTATATTCTCCTACATTCAATTCACATTTTCACAAACTTCAGAGTGTTTTCTTTCAAATGGTACCAAGAATATGCATATCCTTTCTGTGCCTGAGCTACAGGCTGTTAGATTTGGGTATGTCTTCAGGTGCACAAAGTAAATTGCACAAAGTAGGGGGGTTTTTACAAAGTAGGGGGGTTTTAAGCTTGGGGCCCTGGGTCTGAACCCCGCACTGTGCAACTTGGTTCTGGACTTCCTGGAGGGCCGCCCCCAGGTTATGAGGGTAGAAAACAACACCTCAACTTCACTATTCCTCAACACAGGGGCCCCACAAGGTTGAATGCTCAGCCCCCTCCTCTACTCCCTGTTCAACCATGATTGCGTGCACACGCACGCCTCCAACTTAATCTGCAAGTTTGGAGATGACACAACAGTAGTAGGCCTGATAAGCAACAATGATGAGACAGCCTACAAGGAGGAGGTGAGGGCCCTGTCAGAGTGGTGCCAGGTAAATAACCTCTCCCTCAACGTCAACAAAACAAAAGAGCTGACCGTGGACTTCAGGAAACAGCAGAGGGAGCACACCCATTTCCACATTGACGGGATTGCAGTGGAGAAGGTGGAAAGCTTCAAGGTCCTTGACGTACACATTGCTGACAATCTGAAATGGTCCATCCACACAGATAGTGTGCAGCCTTTTCAACCTCAGGAGGCTGAAGAAATGTGGCTTGGCCCCTAAGAACCTCAGAAACTTTTACAGATGCACAATTGAGAGCATCCTGTCGGGCTGTATCACTGTCTGGTACGGCAACTGCACCACCATGCATGGTGAAATAACACATATGGAATCATGTAGTAACCAAAAAAAGTGTTAAACAAATCAAAATATATTTAAGATTTTTGATTCTTCAAAGTAGCCACCCTTTGCCTTGAAGGCAGCATGTCAGCCTGCCGGAACTGCCCCTTTCAAGCAAAGGTATAAATGATGGGTTAAGAAATTAACATTAGACCAGAGAAGTGAGAAGCTGCAGGTGCGCATTTTAAATGATTTGAACTTTGAATCTCAACACGAGGTGGAGACGATTAACTCTCATTTTTCCATATTACATTTACAACCCATAGTATGTGTGTGTAGTTTGTCTTCTTTCCAGCAGTATTTTTAGACAGGGACATTTTTATTTTTGCCTTCTGAGTGCTTTACTTTTTATGCTCTTCTTCCAGTGGCTGCTTGATGGGTGTATCCGTCAAAATCACAGTTTTTCTCCTCTTCCTATCTCTTGTTGTAATTTTCCTGGGCTGGGAGGAGAGGTGGTCTGGAAAGCAGCTGGAGAGGTGGTCTGGAAAGCAGCTGGAGGCTGAATAGCAGTGGGCATAAATCAGAGATACTATGACAACTTCTGCTCACCCATGAATACCCTATTTCCACTACGGTAGCCTACATGAGAAAGCACTCTCGACCCCTTCTCCAGTAGCTTCTTTCTCTCTTTGCAGAATCTGTACAGCGTCACATGACATGCCATACAACTTTGCAACCGATCTGACTGACTTCCCCTGATTTACTACATCATCATCTTTATTTTCCATGATCTAGGCATGCTGAAAGTAAAAGAAAACATGTACCAAAGACATTCAGTTTAACTCAGGGTTAGTTGTAACATTTTCTCACAAGTTGTTACAGCTAAACCGGACCCTTGCAGCCATTAGCTAGCTTTCATTTTAGCTAAATGTTAAAACTTGCATCAAATAACTTGCATTGCCTTCAAATATCTCTACACAGACTGGCTATAAACCTGATATAAGTTTGGTGAATGGAACTACAAAGCAGTTGATGTCATCACAAAACACAAAAACAAATTTGGTTACTTTCTTATCTCAAAATCTGATTTCTGTCAATAGAAACTACAGAGTTTATCACAAGGATTTGCTTTTTCACATGAGGGTTCAGGACTAAACTGAACATGTGTACAGTAAATCACATGATTCTACCTTGCTCCTGATTGGAGGATTTGCAAGTGTTACAACTATCCCATGTTACAACTGTCACGACTTCCGCCGAAGTTGGTGCCTCTCTTTGTTCGGGCGGCCTCCGATCTACATTTCTTTTTCCATTTGTTTTGTCTTGATTGTACACACTTGGTTCCCATTACGTTATAATTCATTCCCTATTTAACATTCTGGTTCCCACATGGTTTTGTGCGTGTTTGTCCTTTGTTTAGTGTTCAAGACTTCTGTGATGTATGTTTTTCCCTGCGTGGAAATTATTATTGGTTATTATCGAGTAAAGTAAGTATTTTCTGTGTAAGTATTTTCTGTGTCCTGCGCCTGACTCCGTCCTAACCACTGCACACTGACACTTGACAACAACCATTGCCAGTCTCCCCTATTTATGGCAAAAAATATTAAATACAGAAGCTAGTAAATATGCCAGGCAAAATGATTTACTAAGGAGTTCAGAGAGATGGCACTACTGTACATGCAATCAAATATATTTTGTGGATGTTTATATACAGAGCTGGCACCTGAACGAATCAGTTGGATGGGCCTTTGATATCCATAGACGTCACATTTTTTCACATGACTTCCTATGTGTGCAATTTTTTTATGGTTGTTATAGACCATAAGCAGCTTGTGGGTTTCAAGTTTGGGGAAGTGTCACGTTCTGACCTTAGTTCCTTTGTTTTGTCTTTGTTTTAGTATGGTCATGACGTGAGTTTGGGGTGGGCAGTCTGTTTGTTTTTCTATGAGTTGGTATTTCTGTGTTTAGCCTGGTATGGTTCTCAATCAGAGGCAGCTGTGAATCGTTGTCCCTGATTGAGAACCATACTGAGGCAGCCTGTTTTCACCCTTGATTTGTGGGTGATTATTTTCTGTTGAGTGTTTGTATTCTGCACCAGACAGAACTGTTTCGGTTTCGTTCGTTCACTTTGTTGTTTTCCATTTCAGTGTTCAGTTTGATTCATTAAATATTAACAAACAACGCTGTGCTTTGGTCCTCACCTTCTTCCAACAACGGCCGTTACAGGAAGCTTAAAAATATTCTACAATGTCTACCAATCTGCTTGAAAGTTGTGATTATTTTTATATGCGCATTTTTGTGAAACAGTTTCATTTCAATAATAATGTTTTCTTTTATCAAATTCATTGTTACGTGGTTAATCACACAAATCTTAACTTAAACGGTAAAAATCGAAAGGTTTAAATGTACAGTGGGGAAAACAAGTATTTGATACACTGCCAATTTTGCAGGTTTTCCTACTTGCAAAGCATGTAGAGGTCTGTAATTTGTATCATAGGTACACTTCAACTGTGAGAGACGGAATCCAAAAAAATATCCAGAAAATCACATTATAGGATTTTTAGGTAATTAATTTGCATGACATAAGTATTTCATACATCTCAAAAGCAGAACTTTTAATATTTGGTACAGAAACCTTTGTTTGCAATTACAGAGATCATACGTTTCCTGTAGTTGTTGACCAGGTTTGCACACAACGCAGCAAGGATTTTGGCCCACTCCTCCATACAGACCTTCTCCAGATCCTTCAGGTTTTGAGGCTGTCGCTGGGCAATATGGACTTTCTTACGGAGCCACTCGTTAGTTGCCCTGGCTGTGTGTTTCGGGTCGTTGTCATGCTGGAAGACCCAGCCACGACCCATCTTCAATGCTCTTGCTGAGGGAAGGAGGTTGTTGGCCAAGATCTCGCAATACATGGCCCCATCCATCCTCCCCTCAATACGGTGCAGTCGTCTTGTCCCCTTCGCAGAAAAGCATCCCCAAAGAATGATGTTTCCACCTCCATGCTTCACGGTTGGGATGGTGTTCTTGTACCCATCCTTCTTCTTCCTCCAAACACAGCAAGTGTTTAGACCAAAAAGCTCTATTTTTGTCTCATCAGACCACATGATCTTCTCCCATTCCTCCTCTGGTTCATCCAGATGGTCATTGGAAAACTTCAGACGAGCCTGGACATGCTCTGGCTTGAGCAGGGGGACCTTGCGTGCGCTGTAGGATTTTAATCCATGACGGCGTAGTGTGTTACTAATGGTTTTGGTCCCAGCTCTCTTCAGGTCATTGACCAGGTCCTGCCGTGTAGTTCTGGGCTGATCCCTCACCTTCCTCATGATCATTGAGCCCCACGAAGTGAGATCTTGCATGGAGCCCCAGACCGAGGGTGATTGACCGTCATCTTGAACTTCTTCCGTGTTCTAATAATTGTGCCAACAGTTGTTGCCTTTTCACCAAGCTGCTTACCTATTGTCCTGTAGCCCATCCCAGCCTTGTGCAGGCCTACAATTTAACACTGATGTCCTTACACAGCTCTCTGGTCTTGGGCATTGTGGAAAGGTTGGAGTCCGTTTGATTGAGTGTGTGGTCAGGTGTCTTTTATACAGGTAACGAGTTTAAATAGGGGCAGTTAAAACAGGTAATGAGTGGAGAACAGGAGGGCTTCTTAATTAAAGAAAAACTAACAGGTCTGTGAGAGCCGGAATTCTTACTGGTTTGTAGGTGATCAAATACTTATGTCATGCAATAAAATGCTAATTAATTACTTAAAAATCATACAATGTGATTTTCTGGATTTTTTTTAAAGATTCCGTCTCTCACAGTTGAAGTGTACATATGATACAAATTACAGACCTCTACATGCTTTGTAAGTAGGAAAACCTGCAAAATCGGCAGTGTATCAAATACTTGTTCTCCCCACTGTAACTACAGCGAGCAGGCCAGCCTCTGCCATATGGACACATTGATACACTGTGGTCCATTGGCAACTAAAGAGTGATGAGTGCATAGAACTCAGAGATATCCTATAGGCCAATGCAGCAATAGGCCGATAACTTCCATAATCAACTAAGTAAAATGCAAATAAAAACAGTTGAAAATATCAGGTTCTTTCAAACACATTAATCTGTCTGCCTCCCTTTCTATTTGTCTTGACTTGAGCTATTGCTAGTGAAGTACAACATTGTATCAAGTCATCAACTGAATCCGGCCTGTCACTAGAGAACTTGCAAAATTGTATTAACTTGCCTATTCCAGGCCCTCAGAGGTTCCTGCGCCAGTGAGCTCAGGACACACATCTGTTTTCTGTGACGTTTCCACTAGATATACGGGATCATCAGACCATGATATTTTGGAAAGTGTTGGAAAGACTTTTCAAATACTGAGGAACTATCATTTGCATGGATGTAAAAATACAGACTTTATTTACAATGTGTGAGGCCAAGAAAAATTTACTGAGAAGCTCAGCTTATTAGTGGTGGACGTGGTGAGTTAAGACAATCAGAAAGCAGACGTTGCCAAATGGGAACTTCCCCTACATTTGCATGCAGCAGGCCAGGTATGTTCTACTTCAATGCATG
The DNA here is from genome assembly GCF_023373465.1 of Oncorhynchus keta. Classification (NCBI taxonomy): domain Eukaryota; kingdom Metazoa; phylum Chordata; class Actinopteri; order Salmoniformes; family Salmonidae; genus Oncorhynchus; species Oncorhynchus keta. Next base: position 73,278 of record NW_026281984.1, read on the forward strand.
CTCAGCCACGGATGCTCCCGCTATGTTATCATGACACATGCTCATTGGTCACGGAGCATTCCAAACAAAAGACAATGAAGAGATTGACAAAACTCATGAACAGAAATGTATGTAACCAAATTATGAGGGATTAATGGTACATTTAATAGGCCTACTGGTGACATACAGTGCATTTGGAAAGTATTCAGAACCCTTGACTTTTCTACATTTTGAAACGTTACAGCCTTATTTCAAAATGGATGAAACAAAATCAAATCTCAGCAATCTATACACAATAATGACAAAGCAAAAAAACGTTTTTTTTTTTAAATGTTGCAAATGTATTTGAAATAAAAACAGAAATACCTTATTTACATAAGTATTCAGCCCCTTTGCTATGAGACTTGAAATTGAGCTCAGGTGGATCCTGTTTCCATTGATCATCCTTGAGATGTTTCTACAACTTGATTGGGGTCCACCTGTGTTAAATTAAATTGATTTGAGATGATTTGGAACATCACACACTTGTCTATATAAGGTCCCACAGGTCGAAGGAATTGTCCATAGAGCTCCGAGACAGGATTGTGACAATGAACAGATCTGGGGAAGGGTACCAAAAGATTTCTGCAGCATTGAAGGTCCCCAAGAACACAGTGGTCTCCATGATTCTAAAATGGTATATGGTATATGAACCACCAAGACTCCTCCTAGAGCTGGCCGTCTGGCCAAACTGAGAAATCAGGGGAGAAAGGCCTTGGTCAGGGAAGTGATCCAGAACCCGAAGGTCACTCAGACAGAGTTCTAGAGTTCCTCTGTGGAGATGGGAGAGCCTTCCAGAAGGACAACCATCTCTGCAGCACCCCACCAATCAGGCCTTTATGTTAGTGTGGCCAGACGGAAGCCACTCCTCAGTAAAAGGCACATGACAGCCCGCTTGAAGTTTTCCAGAAAGCTGCTAAACACTCTCAGACCATGAGAAAAAAGATTCTCTGGTCTGATGAAACCGAGATTGAACTCTTTGGCCTGATTGCCAAACGTCACGTCTGGAGGAAACCTAGCACCATCCCTACGGTGAAGCATGGTGGTGGCACCATCATGCTGTGGGTATGTTTTTCAGTGGCAGAGACTGGGAGACCAGTCAGGATCGAGGCAAAAATGAATGGAGCAAATGACAAAGAGATCCTTGATGAAAACCTGCTCCAGACCGCTCAGGACCTCAGACTGGGGCGAAGGTTCACCTTCCACCAGGACAAGGACCCTAAGCACACAGCCAAGACAATACAGGAGTGGCTTTGGGACAAGTCTCTGAATGTCCTTGCGTGGCCCAGCCAGAGCCCAGACTTGAACCCGATCGAACATCTATGGAGTGACCTGAAAATAGCTGTGCAGCAACGCTCCCCATCCAACCTGACAGAGCTTGAGAGGATCTGCCAAAGGTACTTCAACAAAGTACTGAGTAAAGGGTCTCAATACTTATGTAAATGTGATATTACCATTTTTTTTATACATTTGCTTAAAAATCTAAAACACTGTTTTGCTTTGTCATTATGGGTAATTGTGTGTACATTGATGATGAAACAAAACTATTTCATCAATTTTAGAATAAGGCTAAAATGTGGAAAAAGTCAAGGGGTCTGAAGACTTTCCAAATGCACTGTAAGTACAGACATTGATCAAAAATAAACCATCAACGGGAAAATAATTCACACAACAAAACAAAGAATGGGCAAGAATTGGCGGGCGACAGCTGAGCGCATTCTGGAGAACTGAGTGCATGCATTCTGGAGAGAGGCATGCCATATATTTGCCACACACCCCTCCCATTCGTCTTGTTGCAACATTTAAAATTATACTGAAGACATTATTTTCACATATGTTTTAGATGCTCTTCACTGACAGCCGCAACTCAATTAGCTAGAGATATTATACCAAGCACGCTACCCAAATAGGCACAGGTCTACACACTTAAAAAACATGTTTTAAATAAGCTAATGATCCTATGTGAATAAGTCATGCTCTCTGGTGAAGTATTTTGAATATTTTAAGTAATTATAAGTAATTATACAATTTTGGCAAAACATCAATTTCCTTTAGGGGAAGCCAGCATCCTAACAGCATCCATGTAGTATCTGATGCTGTCTGGACAGAAATAGAATGACATGCCATACCTTTTTGGTCCAGACAGCATCTACACATACTGAGACAGAGAGGCACTGTTTCACTTAATCTGACACTTTATCTGAGATTGATGCGTATTTCTGTTGGCGTGTGTCTTGGTCAAATAAATTATAAATATTTAAATATTTTATTTGGACGGGTAACGAGGTACGGTAGGGCCCGCACCTAACGCAAGTCCTGTTTACATATCAAACCGCATTTAGGAGAAAACTATAAACAAAGTGATCATGTATGAGTATTTTCACAAACATCCTAAGATGGTACCACAGTATGATTTACCTGCACTTTGCATTCACAAAAATATAATGGAATGCATTTGTTTTAGTGTTTTAGACGTATTGCTGGTGTCCCACCCTTTTATGGTATGCACATTTAAAAAATCATTCAATTAAACTGAGACTTAGCAACAAGGCATTGCCAGGAGGAGCAGGATAGTAATAATTATTATTATTATTAGGTGGGTGCTTACAATTGTCCTATTTCACACATGTACAAGTGCAAATTAGAGAAGGGAAATGTGTACATCCCACTCCCCCAGAGAGTGCGGTCAGAGCTAGGGATCAGCCATTATTGTCATTGACCATGGAGCAATTAGGGTTAAGTGCCTTTCTCAAGGGCACATGGGACAATTTTTCACATAGTTGGCTTGGGAATCTGAACCAGGGTGTAAGGGTTGTCGTCTGGAGATAGAGAGGAGGACCAAGGTGCAGGGTGGTAAGTGTTCGTAATTAAACGGTTTTAATGAACACTGAAAACAATACACGACAAACAAACACGACAAACGAACAGTCCTGAACGGTGCAACAAAACACAGAACAGAAAATAAACACCTACAACCAAAATGGGGAAAATAGGCTACCTAAGTAAGACAACGAACGACACCTGCCTCTGATTGAGAACCATACTAGGCCCAACACATAGAAATATAACAACCTAGAAAAACAAACAGACTGCCCACCCCAACACACGCCCTGACCATACTAAAACAAAGACAAAACAAAGGAACTAAGGTCAGAACGTGACACAGGGTCCTTTTGGTTATTGGCCCAATGCTCCTAACAGCTAGACTAGAAAGACTAGCCACTAGCCAGACATTACGATTGCATCAGGTTCAACTAATCAGGATCAACAAATCTCAAATCCATTCTCTTCATTTGATGTTTCACACCTAGTAAATGTGTTGCAAATACCCTTAGAGTTGTTGATTCCTGTGTCATAAAGGCAGGCATTTTAATATGGATAAACTGTTTTATTGTCTAAAAACCCTCCTGTTTCCCTCATGTGTGCCTCTAAATATGTTTGAATATAATTGTAATGCCTGGGCATGGAAATACAATAAAGTGACAAAAAAAGTGCATGTTTTGGAAATAGTCAATAAAGATTTCTCCAAACTATGTTTAGAAAAAGTTCCACTCCAGTCTTTTCCATCCTTCCATCCGTATCCCCATTGGATTTTATGTGGAGCCACCCCAAAAGTATGTTTTGTAAGTCATGCACCAATAGTACTAGCAAAAAGAAAACACACCTACTCCAAAATGTTTGATTGTCACCTGTGTGAGGGTTGGTGTGAGAAGTCACTTGAATGCCAATCATCAGTAGTGCGATTATGATGTAATTGCAATGATGCTTCTTCCACCCACCCAAGAACAACAACAGGGATATCTGTTCTCTCTTGGGGCTTCCCTGCCACACTCCCCCCTTCTCCACACACACACACACACACACACACACACACACACACACACACACACACACACACACACACACACACACACACACACACACACACACACACACACACACACACACACCCCCCCTGGCATCAGCACCCCCCGCCCCTCCTTCTCGCCCCCTAACCCTGGTAGGCTGTCCAGTCAGTGGCACGTGCAAAAGCCTTTAGAGCAGCAGCTGCCAAGGCCCCCCAAAAAACTGCATAATAAAACTGTTATTTATAGAACCGGAACAGCCTTGTAGTTTGTCTTGAACAAACCCCAGAGGAACCGAGACACTCAAGTATCATCGACACTTACTGTGGCAGCAGCAGAGAGAGACTACTGCGAAGCAGCACACACCCTCTCCCTTGCTCTCCCCTGGCTGCATGTGCGTAGTGTCCTTATGCAAAACAGTTCGATTTAAAAAAAAATCTGCCACATGAAAGCTGAAAAACGTATTAAGAAATGTAGGGGGAAAAAAGCATACAACATTTTGTGGTGAAGAAAAAAACTTAAACTCTTCCCAATCTTCCTCATGATGTCATTGGGAAAAATCTGTAACATTATTAAAATATACGCAAAGAAAAAGAAGAGAAGAAAAAATCTTGTGACACCACACTTGCAGCATGGCTAAAAAATGTGTCCCTCGCTTGTTAAATTTAAAAGAAATTGGCTGGTGGGATAAAAATGTTACGTAGATTAAAAAAGACAGCTCGACATTGAGGTAAGAGTAGGTTTCGAGAGAACGCGCGATGGGTTTTTGGATCGACACCATGTGTACGAGGCATACTCTGTTGATTAGTTTGATGGAGTGGTCACCTTCCATGAGAACCATTGTGCTCCCCCAGTTCTCACACTAGGGAGCCGGAGTGTGAGTGGTATTTTCCAGAACGAACCGCTGCTGAAACCCTCCATTAGTTCATAGGAAGGCTCAGTGTGTGCGGCCTGCGTCTGTCCTTCCAAAGCGTGGGAAACACAAACATCCCTCCATCACCACTGCTAATATGCTGTGGCCACCATGGCCGCTGAAACTGCGAAGGAGCATGGAATATGTAGTTGTGTGCATGTAGTTGTGCACAGACTCTTGCATGGCCTTAGCAGTAGAACAAGTTATTTAATCTGCCTATAAGACTTGGTATCCATTTTTAACTCGATGTATGAATGGCAACATATACTGTAAGTGATGACGTTGAATGGAAATTTGATAGAATATTCAGGAAGATGTTGCATGCAGACTAGAGTAGGGCTAATCTCTGGTCCTGGACGTCCAAAACCCTGCTGGTTTTCAGTATTCCTTCCAATCAGGGATCTACAACAGCAAGTAAATGGACTCTCGACAATCAATGACATTATTCATCAACTAACTACCAGGTCTAAAAAACAGCAGACTATGGCCATTGAGGACCAGGAGGTGAATATCCCGGTTGCACAGTATACAGATATAACAATCATAATGCAATGATGACTAATATGCAGTGGTGTAAAGTAACTGAGTAAAAACACTTTGAAATACTACTACATTGGCTAGCTACTTGAGTATTTATATTTTTGACTACTTTTACTTTTACCCTACTACTTTTTACTCACACCTACATGTTACTGACATACCTTAAGGGAACATTTTGACATTTGCTGGATGGTTAGTGAGAAAGGCCATATTGCAAATTTACGGTCCCTTACTAGACGTCCGAAAACGTTTGTAAAATTTGCGGACGCCCTCAGGCCGAGCGGCAGGGACTTTGTCGGACATTCGGTTTCCATTTTATAAAATAATCAAATTTTGGTCATTTTTCCAGTGTCCCGGAAAATCCCACAAGAGGGCATACGCAATCATATTGCTATTGGACAAAACATCACGAGTCACGACGGGGCCTTATCTCGAAAACGGAAAATATTTCGAAGCCGAAACTTGGTGAGCGTAGGTTTGGCATAATGGGCAGTTGGCCACGAACAACATGGCGTCTAGGCCTCAACGGTTTTTGAGTTAAGGTCCAAAATGAAAATAGAGAAATTATTTTTACACTTCACGTCAAAGTCAAGGAGCCTCCGGTGTCAATAAAAAAAGAACCAGCCATTTATCTATCGTCATTTAAGAGAAATCGTACAATGACAGATTGGTGATGTTCAAAGATAGGTGGTTTTTTTTTCAACAGTTACAGATCCAGTTGCAGGGTGTTCATATGAATCTTTTTAAAGTGTGCTGCGGAGCTCTGCGAGATTTCTGTGATTTTCTATGATTTTCTGAAATAACACACACTCACTAAACCCTCCGTAAATAACTCAGTTCTTAACGTAAAGACTTAAAACTCAGGATTCTGTAAAGGCATACCCCAATCAGGATATGAGTTTATTTATAGCTTCCTGTGCCAACCGGAAGTGCCTTAAATGGTGTCACAGTGGCAGTTTCCAAGGGTTAAAAAGGTCAGATCTTTTCAAAACTTCATATGTGTGATTAGGCAACCCCCATAAACTGTAAGTCAGTCATTTCTCCCAACAGATGTCAAAGAAAAGCTCTCTCTCACACACACACAGCAAGGATGGAGTGACAAAGTGCGGTGCTTAAAGACACACAGAGCCTGCAATGGCATTTCCATATTCTTTAGGCTGTGCCGAGTTCAACGAGATGCCCCGCTTGACCGTAGCTCGCTCGGTCTAAGCGCAGCGACCATTAGAAAAGTAGGCCCAAAATGAAGCCTGCCCCACAACGTCATTTGCTTTTGGGTGACAGTGAGAGAACCGTTAGGGTGAGAAGCACAATTCGACCTCGGGTACATTCCTAAGGTCCTCCCGATCTGTGCAAGCCTGACATTGACCGTGTAGCATTAACCCTTAACAGTAAAACAGGGTTTTTTGATCTCACAGATTACAATGACATCTCTCCCCATAGGAATACATTGCCTGCTCCTCTAAATTCAACTTGAGGCCTATGTGGGTTATGAATGCCTTATGAACCTGTCTTCGATGACAGTCCATCAGGACACTATGAGGTCCACCTGTGTCGATTCCAAGCATCCTGGACCAACCGGAAGTGTTTAAAATCACCCTAAAAGTGTATATCCATACCCTGCCTGCAGTTTGATAGACATAGTGCATTCAACCCTGTGTAAATCAGTCAATTCTTAACGTAAAGACTTCAAACTCAGGATTCTGTAAAATCATACCCCAATGAGGATATGAGTTTATTTATAGCTTCCTGTGCCAACCGGAAGTGCCATAATTGGTGTCTCAGGGGCTGTTTCAAAGGGTTAAAAAAGTCAGATCTGTCCAAAACTTCACATGTGTGATTAGGCAACCCCCATGAACTGTAAATCAGTCATTTGTCCCGTAAAATTTCAAAGGAAAACTAAAATCACACACACAACTTGGAAGGAGGGACGTATTGGGGTGCGTAGAGACAGACAGTGGCTGCAATAGTTAGCTTTGTTCGAGCTAAAAAAGAACAGTCAGACCTAGAGTTCTGAAACTTTAGAAACCTGTTCTAGACCTCCGGTCGATAGTGCGTGGTGAGTTACGCGGCTCTAGAAGGTTCTCGGACCGAGAAACAGCCTCATACATTTGTAATGACTTCAATTCATTTTGACCATTACGAAAATGACGACATTTAGAAAGTCATGGTCATGGAAAAAAGTGGATTTTCAGCACCAATTAGGGTTTTGCTCGGACACCAAATGACCGATCGAGCCGAAACTTGGGATTCGGGGTCGCCTCAGCTAGGCCTACACATAACAATAAGAAATGGACCCGCAGCTAGAACCTAACTACGTGTTTTATGCTTTTTTTATGGTTTGAACCAAAGGAGTTGTGAATTTTGGGCCAGCTCTGAAGTATGTGATAGTTGGCTACTAAACGAGTTGGAAAAAGTGGGTTTAGTGTCAGTTTGTATCAGTTTGGTGTCAGAATGATATCTAATTGACTGATGGACGGTGACTTGCTAGTGACTCTTGTCCATTTGCAATATGTTTAAACAGTGAGGTACCATCACCAAAGTGACATTCTGAAATCAACCCTAACGAGTGATTGAGATGAACCAGAATCACTGCCCAGCCATCCCGGGTTCATCGGGCCAGTCAATTTCTCATTTCTGCAGGATTTCTATAGCATGACAAATTTGTGATGGTACATGCCCATTGAACCATATTGCAAATGCACAGTGACTTTGCAAAAGTGAGAAAACATAAACAAATGGACATGATGAAGTCAACACAACGAGCGATGGAAAGGAGCAACTATCAATGCCCGGCCATCCTGTGTTCATCAGGCCAGTCAATGTTGCATTTCTGCAGGATTTTTGAGCATGTCAAATGTCTTATGGTAAATGCCCATTGAACCATATTGCAAATGCACGTGCACTTGCAATATGATTCAACAGTGAAAAAACATCACCAAATGGACATCATGAAGTCAACACAATGAGCGATGGAAAGGAGCAACTATCACTGCCAAGCCATCCTGTGTTCATCAGGCCAGTCAATTTCGCATTTCTGCAGGATTTTTATAGCATGACAAATTTGTGATGGTACATGCCCATTGAACCATATTGCAAATGCACAGTGACTTTGCAAACGTGAGAAAACATAAACAAATGGACATGATGAAGTCAACACAACGAGCGATGGAAAGGAGCAACTATCACTGCCAGGCCATCCTGTGTTCATCAGGCCAGTCAATTTTGCATTTCTGCAGGATTTTTGAGCATGTCAAATTTCTTATGGCATTTGGCCCCCAAAAAAGTGTGAAATCATATTGCAAATGGACAAATCATATTCCTTATGCACAAGTAAAAAACATTTTTTTTTAAGTATGATAATAACATTTTACAAAAGCATATTCATACAGTTCTTACACATGACTAATTGACATAAAATCGAAATAATTTTGAAAAACGGTCCAGAAAGCACTTTTTTAGGGCCGTGTTAAGTTTTTTATAAAATGTTGCTATTTTTGACTTTTGACATTTGACTTCCTATGAAATCATATTGCAAATGGACAAAACATATGCCTTTATGCGAAAGTAATTTAAAAAAAAATTATGACAAAAAAATTGGACAAAAGTATATTCATAGAGTTCTTACACTTGTGTAATTGACAAAAAAATAGAAAGAATTTCGATAAACGGTCCAGAAAGCACTTTTTTAAGGGGTGATAAGTATTTGACAAAAAAATCATTTTTTCAAAATGTTGCTTTTGGATGTTGACTTGGGTTACATTTCCAATATGAAAAACCAAGGTGGAACGCACTCGCCACCTGTTGGATTTTTAAAGTGTTACAACTGGCAATTGCCATATGGCATTTGCAATACACTTTGCATGAATCAACGCCGAATTGGGTGGTATTGGACATCGTGTATATGGTTTGTCCGATGCCAATGACTTCCCATTCATTTTTGTCCAATTCAGGGGGGTATTCCCTTACACCTAAAAGTACTAGTTACATTTTGAATGCTAAGGCAGGTGTCATGACTTCCGCCAAAGTAGGCCCTTCTCCTTGTTCGGGTGGTGTTTGGCGATCGACGTCACCGGCTTTCTAGTCACTACCGATCCATTTTTCTGTTTCGTTTTGTTTTGTCTGATTACACACACACCTGTTTTACATGCCCTCATTACATTCCCCATTTAACCATCTGACATACATTTCTACATTTCTGTTCTGTCAGTGATTGTTTATGTCGTTAGTGGTTATGTTTGTGTTAGAGTTTTGTTGTATGTTCCATTTTGGAATTTTGCTTTATTCTTTGAGTAAACTCAGTTGGATTTTCTCCATACCTGTGTCCTGCACCTGACTCCGCTTTCACTCTGCACCCAATCGCTGACAGCAGGAGAGCAATATGGTCCAATTCACGCACTTATCAATACAACGTGGTGTCATACCTACTGCATCTGCTCTGGCGGATTCACTAAAAACAAATACTGTGTTTGTGAATTATGTGTTGGAGTGTGCACCTGGCTGTCTGTAAAAACAAATCAATAAAGGAAAAGAATTTTGCATCATATGATTCAAAATGCATCATATGGGAATGATTTCTGTATTTTGAAAGTTACATATCTTGAAAACTTGCTGACAAGCAAAACATTTTTGGACAATGTCAACAATGGACTAAAGAAACAAATATGAGACAAGTATGACAATTGAGTACTTTTTCCACCACTGTTCTTAAGTACATTTAAAATCAGATACTTTTAGACTTTTACTGGGTGACTTTAACTTTTACTTGAGTCATTTTCTATTACCATATGACAATTGAGTACTTTTCGCACCGCTGCTAATATGCTACATTTTTTAATCATTGATCATTGACAAGTCACTGAAGGTGCTACTGTTCACTAGAGCATGAAATAGAGATGGAGAGCAGTCATACACATGACAGAGAGCTAACTATTAATCAGATGTGATCTTGTATCTCTTAGCCAGCATGGATAGAATGCAAGAATTGCAAGAATTTACAAATATTTGCCATATTCTAATCATTCTCATGTGCCAACATATTGCCATGGTCCATGCAGTGGTGAAACTTGAACTCCTGTAGATGTGAAACAATTGGATGATGAAACAACCAGAAAAGCAAGGTGAAGCAATTCAGCCATTCTTGAAAGTATTCGGAAAAAATGTTGAAAAAAATATTCAGGCATTCGAAAAACGCCTGGTCAACTATTGTGAATTCAACGTGAAATCATCTTTTGTCGCAATCAAATGTTGTCAATCTTTAGAACATTTCTCCTATATCTGCCGTTTTCATTACACATTTCGCAATGATATTTTTTGCTGCACTGGTTTTGTCAAATTAACCTGGGTCAATGGAAAACCTGCCTAATGATCATGCAAGTACCGCACTAGCTGTTCCACCTATGAACACCGGCGGTAACCAAAGTCTGACAACGGGCGAGTTGGTTTTACATTGCCTCGTGCCCGGTGCACTATTATTCCTTACGTCATTTGTCAACTACTGCTTAAGACTGCCTACTATTTGTAATGATAATCTTCATAGTTATAATGCCATATCGTAGCGAGATTTGCTGAAAAATTACTAGCCAATTTTGACTGCCTGTATGTGTCTTGCTTGTGTTTGATATGCTTGCCTAAATATACTGTTTACAACAGACAACAAAGTTTGCACAAACATGTTGACCATGTCTTTAGTGTAGCCTACAACATAAGGTTTCCCCTCCATGTCAATGAGGGGGAAGCGGCAGTGGAGCAGTGGGAGCACTGAGTCGAAGCTACTTAGGCAGCAGTGTCCAGCAGCTACATTTAAAAGAAATCCTGCACATGCACAGAGATCTCCGTATCAAAGGGAACTGCAAGTTGGATTCCAGAAAATCCGTAACCGCCACCACACTTTTTAATTAAAATAAAGGGAACCATATATTTAAATATATTGGTCTCAATACTATTGGACTTTTAGGCTGTTAGGTTGACCATGCAGCCAGCAACTAAAAACACGGTCAATGAAGCATGCCGTTGGTTCTACTCCGGTTCCCTCTCAAACTTCGTACTCAAAACCAAAGGGCTTGGTCTGGATAAAAAACATGAATAAGAAGGTGAATGACCAAAAAGGCTTGAAGTGGCATGACTGGCAATAATTTTCCATTAAAATGAGAACCCGGTCAATTGATTCCCTGCCTCCCACTGTCTCCTAGTGATTGAGCTAACTACTCAGAAATGTAGCTCTCATCAATGAACTAGATTAACACACATTTCAAGCCATTCATTCTCATAGGCTGGGCAGAGAGTATTATGATCCCCTCCGGTTGGCGCAATCCTAAGGACAGGTGCATGACAATAGGTGACTATGAGCGTTTCCACACCACCTGTTGACAGGGAATCATTCACTCCTGTCGGCCTGGTTCAAGATCGATCTTCTCTCTTGCCACAATGGGTCCTTGAATTAGACAATGTATGGCAGGCTCACGGGTATTGAGGGTGTACGGCCCTGAAGCATGCTGGTCCGTCATCGCCGTGCGTGGTGCGGTACCCGAGCAGTAGCCAGGCGCACTGTCCAAATCCATCAGTGTCGACTTTCGATCCAGCCTGGGTTTCAAGGAGGGAGAGAGAGTGGGAGAGAGGGAGAGAGAGAGGGTGGGGCATTTTCAGAGTGCGGGTCATTTTACCCTCTAGTAATCAATAAGATGGTGACAGTGGCCTTCCAACTCAAGGTCCTATTCAGTATGGCTGAACACTGGGGCAGCAGTAGCTCGAGGTTGAAGAGAGACGGGCAAGTAACTGGAGGTTTGCCTTTTCAAATCCCAGAACTGACTGGGGGAAATATGGTGTGAGCTGGCAACTGAAGGGCTGCTGGCAACAGAATAGCAGGTGCCACCTACTGCTGTTGTGCCCTTGACCAAGCGCTTAACTTCAAACCAGCTGCATGGACAATGTCTGTGGCAGAGAATTTGCTTCCATCCTCCTCTGTGTGAATATATGATGTCCAGGGGATTAGGAATAATGCAAGACAGCAAAAAGACACATTTAGGATTCACATTGGACAATAGATTTGTATTGTGTCGTGTTCTGTTGGGGTTGTATTGTGTAGCCTACAGTGAGAGTTATCCAACATGAAATGATAATTGAACTGACACCACACTACAGATCTTTTTGGGATGAACTACATACCCAGTAGGCACAAGACTTAAGTTCAACTTCTATTTTTTTTATTTACAGTTGGTTGAGTTGTCAGCTAATGTGAATTCAACATGAAATCAACAAAAAATGTCACGATGACATTGGATTTAGGTTAAAAGTTGGGTGAAAAAAATGGTAAATTCCCTTACATTGATGACTTTTTGCAAATTCAATCAGTTTTCCATTTACTTTCCATTTACTTTTTTTGTTGAAATGACTTGCAAACAGCTTTGATTCAACCAGTTTTTGCCCAGTGGGTAACGTTGATGATTTGTGTTGAAATTCCAAAGAAAGATCTGATGTTCTCCTGTTTTTTTACATAATGTCTGAACACAAAATAAACCTCTCTCTGGGCTAGAGCCCTTGTAGGCAACATGGATCACATGGGTCAGTAGTGTCATTCTAACAGAAAGAGAACAATCAATTTACCCTCAACCTGAATGATATGATAATTATGGAACTGTTGTGAAGTGAGACCTTGCCAATCTTTAAGACCAAAGGCAATTTGAGGTGAAACTTTTGGCAAATGAATGTTTAGTCTTTTGGTATTTCAAGACAGCAAATACTGCCACTCTGTGTTTCAAAACAGATGGTGCCTTAGTAGCAATATTCACCTCTCCAAAGCTCATCATATTGCTCGTGAATAGAACTTTAGACATTTCCACCCTTAGACCATAGGTCGGGCAGAGTATTGTATGTGTTTCAAATATAGATAGCGTCATTGCATATCGCTGCACAGCAATGCATTAGGGAAGTCAAGCGCAGGCACTTGCTCTTAAGAAAAACACGCACTGCAGTATGCAGTTGTCTCACAAAAGATGACGGGTTTACTTGATGACAAAGTGTTACGCCAACAGAATAATTAAAGTTGTTTTTCACAAATCACCATCTTTGAATTACAGCCCTAACATGTGTCCGATTTGACAACTTTCTTTAACTCAATGTGTTCTTGCGTGTAACCGGGAGGATGCATAGGCAAGCGAGGGATATACGTGGATATACATGGTATCCGCTGACCGCTATGTCACCTCTGTGGCATCAATGATGTTTGTGGGATCTGACACGCTTGATGAATCGAATGAACCATGGTCTTTTGAGCGTAGGCCTATAACTGTTTCAAATCTAAGACACACCTCTAGTCTTCTGATCTAACCCGGTGGATTATAACTCAATAACCCAACGGTCAAAAATAATCCAACGTGTGTTCTGTCCATTATTTACCCCGTGCTGGTTTGTTTTGAACCCAGCAAATTTTAGAGTGCAAATCAAAGCCGTTGTATATATATTTAATTCAAGTTTTGGGGGCTCATATTTTAAAGTTACACCTTATTAATGATTTCCCCAGGAATTAGCGGGTATGTTGGTGCATAGGCTGAATAGGGTATGCGTTCAACTCTATACAGCTGGAAGACAAATAAATTATTATAAATAAAAACAAATACAAATATTTTCGTTTTACAATTATATAATTAAGACCTGCCATGACAGCACATCTTTTGGAATGGTGTTTGATACACTTTCCCCCACAATATGGTAATGCTGAGTGGGTAATCATTCCACACAAACTCTGTTGCATCTAACAAGTTAGGTCTTGATTTCTTTGGAACTCATTGTCCAACCTCATTTCATCGCGGTGGGCGGTTGGCATTTTTATATAGTCTCGTGTGTCTGCCAATGTCACACTTCAACAGTTATGAAATACACATAATTTCTCATTTTCAATCAGTTGAGTACTGTTTTGGATTCAAACCAATCTTAATGGCACATGGTATAACAATAATGTAATCTATATTATTCTCATTCATTTAAGCCACAATGACCAGTATGTGTATCATTTAATTAATCATGTAGCATGACGTGCTCCTCAAGCCGCAGGTACGGGTAAAAAACTAAATTGGCAAGTTACAGGAGGGAGGGAAGACCAATATGCAGGTGGTCATGACATCACCAGTGGCTGGCTATAAAGTCGGGAGTACTAATTCACAGTTAGAGTAGCACTTGGGAAGCTTGGAGTAAGGACAGACAGAGAGACATAGAGTACCAACTGGTTACCAACCGATATCATTTAGCCTGCACAGAGTAATACTTTACAAAACTTGTCAGAATGAACATCTCGCATTTGGTGGCTTGTGGACTTATGATAATTCTGCTTTCAGTGAGGACAGGGGCGAAGCCTCTGACACCAGCGCAACAGAAGGTGAGGTCACTTCATTGATGTGCACGCTGCAATTTGTAAGCGGAATGCGTGAACATGAACAATGAATGCAGGTGTACTGTACTGGCAATGTATATCTTGGCATGCAGGCTATAATGGCTTTACTTCATCATAAACTATAGACTACTGTTCCTTTTTTAACACAGGGGCTTTAATATTCATAATATTGTTAAATGTATTAGTATTAAGTCTAACGACTATTGCATTTCAATTACACTGCTCATGTTGATATGGGTTTTGTATTTATTTTATTTTACCTTTATTGTATGCTTCTCAACGTATGCATAGGCTATTACTAGAAGGAAAGGCTTGTTTATCAGGGAGATATATGGAGTGATATGTTACTCTGTTTTACACAAATCTAAAGACTACTTTCTTCCAAGCATCATTTTGATATTCATGCTGGTACCCAAGCGCGCCTTGAGAAGCACTCGCCTGGACATCGGATATGAGGAGATGGGGACCGTTACATCTTAAAAGTAATATCGATGTATAAGGCGATACATTTAATTGTGCTGTGTATTTTAAACCAGAAAACGTATTTTCTCAAACGTTTGGTCATGCGAGCACGAGGAACTGAATATTCTTTGCAGGAATAGTCCTAACACTATGTAGCAGTGAGTAATTAATATCCCACAGCACGCGCACCTGTCTTTCCGCTGCATTCATGAAATCCCAGGAGAAGGAGACTTATTTCTGACCAGTGTTCATCGCCTTATTCAACCAATGTACACACCGTTTCACATGCGTTAAAGTGCAAATGTAGCCTATGATAACACCCAATTTGAGGATTTGGTTTTGAAGGATGGGCCAATTAATTGCAGCATTTAATAGGATTTCTATTCAGCAGCTAGTAGCTACACTTAACAGTGAAGGCTGCTGAGAGGAGGATGGCTGATAGTAATGGCTGGATCGGAGCAAATGGAATGGCCTCAAACACATTTGATGCATTTGATAACATTCCACTAATTCCGCTTCAGCCATTATCACGAGCCTGTCCTCCCCAATTAAGGTGCAACCAACCTCCTGTGCCACACAACGAGTTCTGACCTGTCTTTTGGTGTCTCCAGACGCGAATCAAGTCTAGGCAGCACTAACATTATACTAGATGTAACATAATTGCGTAAAGTTTGATATGGAATAAACATAATTACTTTCATAGGACCAGTTGAAAAGGAAACTGTTGTGAAAACAGCAAGAGAGTGAGTTTACTGCTTGCCAAAGTAGGCAATTGATTTCCCGAATGCACAGATGTATTGCCGTTTATCAGAAAAAAATCCCAGATGAGCTATCTGCACCAAGCTATCACCAAGCTATCTGCTTGGTGCTTACCCAAGTCGTTTCAATTAAGAATGTAGTATCTAAAGCGGGTGTCTTGTTTCTGTGTCCCAGTCTCTTAGAAGTTTGTTGGGGGAGGAGCTGTCGGAGTTCCTGGCATCTGAAGAGAGAGAGCGGAGGATGGAAAACTTGCGCTCCAGGGTACGATTGCTGCGAGACCTGCGCATGGAAACTCGCGCCAAGGGCATGTGGGCGCGCTTGCTGAACGACCAGCCCAGTGCACGGAGACACAAACCTAACACCAAGAAAGGGGCCGCGGCCCGGAGTGGCTGCTTCGGACACAAAATGGACAGGATAGGCACTATTAGCGGCATGGGCTGTTAGAGATGGCGAATCGAGACGTATCGGTAAGTAAACCTAACCTCCCGCGGCATATCCTTTTCTCTATGCGTAATTGCACATCCTGGGATTAAATCAGGAAGAACGTCTATCAACAACCTAATTTAAGAACAGTTCCATAGGCATTTGCTACAAAATCCCCAATGTAGGCTAACTCAGATGAGTAACTCAGTGCATATTTCAGATGAGACACCCATAGACTATAGACTAAAAGAGTAGTGTAGAACAGTTTGCACTAGTCTAAATGTGACCGTCTGCCTTGATTTGGTTTTGAAAGTGTTTTTTACATTGGATAAAAATAGCTACTCAGAGCTAGAAAATTGTATATCATACACTTCAGTTGAGGAAAAATGGGAAAGTAATTATACTTTGAAAGTTTATACATTTTTAACCCCACTTTTGATCAAATGGCCCATGAATCTTTTGGTACCCCTACTGGAGAGCTCTTCTATGTCTACACCCATTCAGCATCATTCACACTCTCTAAAGCCTTAGCCCCACCCATCACTTTAAGGATTCACACTTGAGGCCATGTGGTAAACACATACTATGTCAAATAAAATAAGGTTGATTTGTCACATGCACAGGATACAGAAGGTGTAAACAGTACAGTGAAGTGGTTACTTGCATAGTAGCAATATCAAAAACAGAAAGTGTCCAGATAAAAATATTTTATAAATATTGTATCATTATTAGATGACAGTTAACGATCATACTAGTCTAAATTGATTGGTCATGTGAAGGAAATGCTATAACTACCCCCAGGCCACATCTAGCTATGTGGATGGGTCACTGTTGTCTGGACATGTTATACATGTTCATGAAATACAATAGATGGCCATCATCACCCCCAGACACAGCTGGCTAATTTGATGGGTCATGTAATAATCTGGCCGAAGTGGAGTCTTTTGTTTAGACATGTAGCTACTAGCTAGCTAGCTAAACAATCAACCGGCATCATCCCAACTCTTACTACTACCAATACAAACATTGTCATAGCTGTAGTATGAATCTGCAGGTAGCTAAAGCTAACAAACTAGGTTCAATGTAAGCTAGCTAACATTAGGCTATAACAAGCAATGCAAATGGAATTCTGATTCAAGTAATATTACGACAAAGATCATACACGTAACGCTAGCTAGCAAGTCACAAGCTAATGTTTGCTAGTTAACTACAGTACACTTTAACTTGCAAAAAAAAAGACTTTCTGCCAAAATGTATATCTAAACATGTAGCTAGACTCTTACCGGTATACATGGACGAATGCTTCACAGCAGACTGGAACCATTTAACTTTGTAGTTACATCTTTTTGGGGCCAGCATTTTGTCAAGTGACTGGTTCACACTGACCATGGCGTGTGCACAAAGTAAACCATCACTTTTTCCAATTGATCTGTCGTGAGCGCCTACTACATTCAGGCCATCAATGTTGTTGAGAAAAGTATTAACTTTTCTAGTTCTCGATGGATAACATTATATCTTTCAAAAACGGCGCTGTAGAGAGGACTGTCAACACATACTGAACAGCTCACGTTATAGACAGAAGCATGCTAAATGGCAGACCAATCCAAACTCATCTCCCTACATATCCAGCCCATCCATTATCTCAGCCAATCGTGGCTAGCAGGAAATATACTGTCTTTTTCCTTGGCTAAACCAACTAGGCTCGTAATTTAACAATTTTATTCTTATTTATGGACGGAATACACATTTGTTATTAAGGCACATGAAAGTTCACATGTTCCAGAAGGTATTTCTGAAAAATAAAAAATCTGATCAAAAAATACATGTTTACGTTTAAATGCCTCTGCTGTGAAGTAGTGACGTGCGACATACGCCTAGTTTCCTGAAACGAGTCACAAATGTCCATGTGATGAGGTGGCCGCTTGTGAGCCTGTTAGTGGCCAAAGGTCAATCTGATCTGAGAGGTCAGTGGGGTCACTATGAAACATGTTGCAACTGACCAACAGTGATTGAAACAATGTTAGGGTTACCTCAACCTTCAGTGAAGTGGAAATCCTATAGCCTAATCCTTTTGGTTTAGGCCTACTGACTACTACAAGCAAATCTTATTGAGACTGCATTTAAAAGAAGGATATAAATTAACTTACAAATGCATCTGCTTCTTGATTGAAGTCATGAATCAATTCCCAAGCAGTCGTGCGCTCTGCTTATGCATTTATGTGGGACAGTGTGAGAGCAGTTTAGGGAAGAACAGCGTGTCCCATTGATGCTCTATCATATATGCTGACTGCGTTCTCAGGACAAAACCCCATAGAATGAGATCAGGAAGCCCTTCTTGAAATGTTTGAAGTTCGTGGGAAGTAATCCAAATGAATTGGCCATACTCATTGCAGTACATCACCATAAGTAATTATAGGTGTTGGCTGAAGTCAATGGGACGGATGTGAAGACAATGAGGACATGTAGATGTCAGAGTTAGGCCATAGGCCATTGATAAAGTATAATGTATTGTGTGTACGTGATGAAGTCACTGGCCAGTCTCTATGTGTGTGAGGGAGAGAAAGAGAAATAGAGTGAAAGCAGGTTCCTCTCTTTGTAGATGGATGGACACACACACACACATGGCACCCTAAGTGCCTATGTTCAAGGAAACCCTTTTTGCTAACAGTGAAATCCTGATGGGGGAGGGGCTGTTGTGGCACCTTCCTTTGTCCTGACTCATATACTGTTCATATGTGACTAAGTGTGTGTGTTTCTTGGGCAGACACCTCTCTTCCTCCCTTTCCCAACTTCAAAGTGAGAAGTGGGTGAGGAGGACAGGAGGAGAGGAGTATTAGGCGGTCATTTCAGTATTGTGTAAGAGGCAAAGGGCGGACTTCATGTGCTTGTTTGGAGTGAGTAGACCAGAGTGGTGCAGTGAGACTTCGGTTAGAAAGCTTATTTTAGTGAGGGTGACACGGATCCCCTTTATTTTGTGGTAACATGTCCATATCTTCATCCAGTTTTCTTTTAACAGAACCATCCGTCCAGAGTTTTCACTTGACAAAGACATCTAACAATGTTTTTTCCTTCTCCCTTCTCTGCACAGCATTCAGACGATGGGTTCGACAACATAGATTCAGTTGGTCCTCGCCTGAGGTAAATACCTAAAGTGATGGATTTTCGGTATAAAAAGCCACCATGACCAGCATTTTCGAGGACTGAGACAACAATGATAAAACCAACCCATATGTATAACATTGGTGTAAAACCTAGAAACCGAAAAGCTGTATATTGTTGCTGCTGCTGTAAATTCATGTACTTTCATTCCTGCATAAATGTATTTATGTTTTAAAAACTATTTATATGTTTATAAAATAGATATTTATAAATATTCATTTTATTTATGTAACATTTTGAAATGGATGCAAACTGCAGGTGAATTCCTTTTTTGTCTTAAATAGTGAATGTTTTCAAAGTGATTAAAATAAAAAAAAATCCAGGCACTAATGAGTCTCCTCCCAGTTTTTATATATGGAGAAAACATATCGTTTCTGGTGAAAATAAACTATGGAATGGGGGTGAGACTGAGGCTTTATTCAGTGACAGTGTAGGCCAACAATTCTCTCCATTGAGTGGTCCCGCTGGGCACCAACTGGTTAAATCAACGTTGTTGCAACGTAATTTGTCAACACATTGTGATGTGGAATCTATGTGGAAAATACATTGGATTTGAAAAAAGTAATCATTAAAGTGTTGTTTTTGTGAAATTTCAACATCACGGTAACCGATTTTCAACATTGACAAACCTTGTATAAAATATGTTGAATTTGTTCCTCTGAAACAACGTAAGATCTTAAACTTAATATGCACTATAAGAAAAATCTTTAGGCTAGAAAGTTAATCTATCTACAGCTACCCTTTAAAAATAAATATATTGGATTCACGTCTCCATCTCAATCAAAAATATGAGTTAACGACTAGGGGGCGATATTTAAATTTTTGGATGAAAAACGTTCACGTTTTAAACAAGATATTTTGTCACGAAAAGATGCTCGACTATGCATATAATTGACAGCTTTGGATAGAAAACACTGACCTTTCCAAAACTGCAAAGATATTGTCTGTGAGTGCAACAGAACTGATGTTTCAGGCGAAACCCAGATAAAAATCCAATCAGGAAGTGACGCATTTTTTGAAACCGCCTCATGCCAATGACTCCTTATATAGCTACGTATGAGCTTACGTTTTCTACGTATTCCCCAAGGTGTCTACAGCATTGTGATGTCTTTTTACGCATTTCTGTTGAAGAATAGCCGTAAGGGACCATATTTAGCAAGTGGTCACATGGTGTCTCCCGCAGAAAATCTTGCGTAAAATACTGAGGTAGCCATTTTTCCAATCGCTTCTTATGAGAAACCACTTGCCTCGACGGATATATTATCGAATATATATATATATATATATGTGTTAAAAACACCTTGAGGATTGATCCTAAACAATGTTTGCCGTGTTTCTGTCGATTTATTATGGAGCTAATTTGGAAAAAAGTTTGGCGTTGTAGTGATAGCAATTTCCGGTCGATTTCTCAGCCAAGCATGATTACATTTACATTACATTTAAGTCATTTAGCAGACGCTCTTATCCAGAGCGACTTACAAATTGGTGCATACACCTTATGACAACCAGTGGAACAGCCACTTGCATCTAAATCTTGTTGGGGGGGAGAAGGGGGGAGAAGGATTACTTACCCTTACTTACCCTAATGAATGATGATGAACAAACGGGAGCTATTTAGCCCACAAAAATAATATTTTGGGAAAAAAGGAACATTTGCTATCTAACTGGGAGTCTCCTGAGTGAAAACATCTGAAGTTCTTCAAAGGTAAATTATTTAATTTGATTGCTTTTCTTATTTTCGTGAAAATGTTGCCTGCTGCCAGCAGAGCATAGCATTATGCCATGATAAACTTACACAAATGCTTGTCTAGCGTTGGCTGTAACGCATATTTTGAAAATCTGAGATGACACTGTGATTAACAAAAGGCTAAGCTTGTGTTTCAATATATTTCATTTGCGATTTTCATGAATAGGAAAAGTTTCTAGGGGTATTTATATCCGCTGCGTTATGCTAATTCGTTTGAGGCTATGATTACGCTCCCGGATCCGGGATTGCTAGTCGCAAAAGGTTTTAACTTAAAGAATAGGACTAGATCAAATCCAACTGTATTTAAAGTGCATTTAAAGTTTGATTTGATTTAACATTAGTCATTAACTTAGATGATTGGTTGAAATGGAGACGTGAATCCAACATATTAATTATTAATTATTATTATTTGTAGACAAACTGGAATTAAAGCCACACTCAGTGGTAAAGATGGAACTATCCAAGCAGAAAATACATCTCCTTCAAATGTTGTTTGGTTGCGTTGGCAAGCAAACCATATTCAATATCACTTTTTCAGTACAGTAAATAGCCTATTAACTTGTTGACAAGTTAACAAATTATATGTTGGATTCACTTCTCCACCTCAACCAAAAATAAAAGTTGAAGAAGAGGATTAAGGCAGTGGGTCGGATGCAACTATCCAAGCAGTAGATCTCCTTTAAATGTTGATATTTGGTTGAGTTGTCAATCAAATTCAATCAAATACAACCAATCTCAATATTACCTTTGTAATACAGAAAATAGCCTACAGTTAATGCTTTCTTACAAACTAATGTAAACATTTTTATTCAACCTTAAAATTAGTAACATATCATGGCCAGATTTTGAGGTTACGGTAACAATAAATGTAATCATAGAAAGCATGTATTTTCAAGATAGGATGCAAAGGTCGCAGATTTTCGGGAATTTTCAGAAATGCTATAATAATCTTCAACGGCATTGATCACTTGCACCATGTACTTTAATTTTAATCCCAACTGCAATCCAGGTAATTTGGTTATGCTATTAGATGAAGCAGTGCTAACACATTAAGTTGTTGTTTAAATAAACAAAATATCTGACATTAATTCCTATTTGAACTTTGTGTTTTTAAATGGTTAAAAGCTCAGTGATAACAACTAAGCCAAAAATACAACATTGATTTTCCATTGGAATTTGGTTGTGGTTTCGATGGTTGAAAGCATAGTGATAACACATTGGGAATTTAACAAACTTCTGGCTCTCTTTTTGAGTGGGTGAAAATAGGTTGTAATCTCGTTGATCAATGTATCAACCAAATATGACCAAATTCTCCACATTGAAATGACTTGTGCCCAGTGGGTGGGTTTTTGGTAACAGAATTTCAAGAATGCAATGTTTCTTAAATTTACAAATGCAAAATAAATTATCCTAAACTATATTTAAGTGTTAATATTACTTGGCTGGGGTCATTACTTCAACATGATTGTGTTTTGATGTATTGTAAATGTCTTTGAACTTTTTCTTGTAAACATTTGATTAAATACAAAATCTGTTTGACAAGAAATTAAAGCCTAATTTCACATATTTAGGATGGAAGATAGTTGGAAAATGGATAGATGCCTTCATTTCAAAAGAAATATTGACTCTTAGCTGTCATTTCACACCTAATTTGACATGATTTTATGAACTTCACATGTTGGTGCTTTGACATGGAAATGACCCTTATCGAAGTTCCACCGGCAACTAGTGAAAGGAATTTATTTTACACCAGGGCCATCCAAATCAAGATATAAGAAAGTAGCATCAAGTACTAATAAAATCAAATCAAATTGTATTTGTCACATACACATGGTTAGCAGATGTTAATGCGAGTGTAGCGAAATGCTTGTGCTTCTAGTTCCGACAATGCAGTGATAACCAACAAGTAATCTAACTAACAATTCCAAAACTACTGTCTTATACACAGTGGAAGGGGATAAGGAATATGTACATAAGGATATATGAATGAGTGATGGTACAGAGCAGCATACAGTAGATGGTATCGAGTACAGTATATACATATGAGATGAGTGTGTAGACAAAGTAAACAAAGTGGCATAGTTAAAGTGGCTAGTGATACATATATTACATAAGGATGCAGTCGATGATGTAGAGTACAGTATATACATATGCATATGAGATGAATAATGTAGGGTAAGTAACATTATATAAGGTAGCATTGTTTAAAGTGGCTAGTGATATATTTACATCATTTCCCATCAATTCCCATTATTAAAATGGCTGGAGTTGGGTCAGTGTCAATGACAGTGTGTTGGCAGCAGCCACTCAATGTTAGTGGTGGCTGTTTAACAGTCTGATGGCCTTGAGATGGAAGCTGTTTTTCAGTCTCAGTCCCAGCTTTGATGCACCTGTACTGACCTCACCTTCTGGATGATAGCGGGGTGAACAGGCAGTGGCTCGGGTGGTTGTTGTCCTTGATGATCTTTATGGCCTTCCTGTAACATCGGGTGGTGTAGGTGTCCTGGAGGGCAGGTAGTTTGCCCCCGGTGATGCGTTGTGCAGACCTCACTACCCTCTGGATAGCCTTACGGTTGTGGGCGGAGCAGTTGCCGTACCAGGCGGTGATACAGCCCGCCAGGATGCTCTCGATTGTGCATCTGTAGAAGTTTGTGAGTGCTTTTGGCGACAAGCCGAATTTCTTGAGCCTCCTGAGGTTGAAGAGGCGCTTCTGCGCCTTCTTCACGATGCTGTCTGTACGGTTGGACCAATTCAGTTTGTCTGTGATGTGTATGCCGAGGAACTTAACTTGCTACCTCTCCACTACTGTTCCATCGATGTGGATAGGGGGGTGTTCCCTCTGCTGTTTCCTGAAGTCCACAATCATCTCCTTAGTTTTGTTGACGTTGAGTGTGGCCACGCAGTCGTGGGTGAACAGGGTGTACAGGAGAGGGCTCAGAACGCACCCTTGTGGGGCCCCAGTGTTGGTGATCAGCAGGGTGGAGATGTTGTTGCCTACCCTCACCACCTGGGTGCGGCCCGTCAGAAAGTCCAGTACCCAGTTGCACAGGGTGGGGTTCGAGACCCAGGGTCTCGAGCTTGATGACGAGCTTGGAGGGTACTATGGTGTTAAATGCCGAGCTGTAGTAGATGAATAGCATTCTCACATAGGTATTCCTCTTGTCCAGATGGGTTTGGGCAGTGTGCAGTGTGGTTGAGATTGCATCATCTGTGGACCTATTTGGGCGGTAAGCAAATTGGAGTGGGTCTACGGTGTCAGGTAGGGTGGAGGTGATATGGTCCTTGACTAGTCTCTCAAAGCACTTCATGATGACGGAAGTGAGTGCTACGGGGCGGTAGTCGTTTAGCTCAGTTACCTAATTCGACCTCAGGTACGTTCCTAAGGTCCTCACGATCCGTGCAAGCCTAACCTTGACCGTGTGGCATTAACCCTTAACAGTTAAAAGAAGGTATTGACTTCTCTCCCCATAGGAATACATTGCCTGCACCCCTAAATTCAACCTGAAGCCTATGTGGGTTATGAATTCCGTATGAACCTCTCTTCGATGACAATCCATCAGGCCACTATGAGGTCTACCTGTGTTGATTCTAAGCTTCCTGGAGCGAACGGAAGTGATTAACCTGTTAGGCCGCCCCATCCCGGATCCGGGATTGTGACTACAGCCTCAAGCTCATTACCATAACGCAACATTAGCGATTTCTGAAAATTGCAAAATAAATGAAATACATATGCCTGTCCTCAAGCTTATCCTTTTCTTAACAATCCTGTCGTCTCAGATTTTCAAAATATGCTTTAGAACCAGAGAAAATCAATAATTTGTGTAAGAGTGGTGATAGCTAGCGTAGCATTTAGCGTTAGCATTTAGCACGCAACATTCACAAAAACCAGCAAAGGGATCAAATAAAATAATTTACCTTTGAAGAACTTCAGATGTTTCAATGAGGAGACTCTCAGTTACATAGCAGATGTCCAGTTTTTCCTGAAAGATGCTTGTGTAGGACACAACGTTCCGTTTTGTTACTATGCATTTGGCTACCGAAACTAACCGAAAATTCAGTCACCTAAACGTCAAACTTTTTTCCGAATTAACTCCATAATATCGACTGAAACATGGAAAACGTTGTTTGAATCAATCCTCAAGGTGTTTGGTCATATATCTCTTCATTGAAATGCCAGTCCTAGACGCGTGCATTCTTCTCTGATTCGGATGGAAAAATACTGGGACCTGACTTTTGCGCACCAATTTCCACGCAGACACCATGCGGGACACTTGGTAATTGTAGGCTCTTATGGCCAATCTTCCAATGATATGCCTACAAATACGTCACAATGCTGCAGACACCTGGGGGAAACGATAGGAAGTGTCCGTTGATTCCTGTGGCATTCACAGCCATATAAGGAGATCATGGAAAACGTGCCTTCAGAAATCCTGTTGATTTCCTGGTCACTCAAACATCTTGGTTTTGCCTGTAGATATTGTTCTATGGCACTCACAGTGAAAATCTTTGCAGTTCTGGAAACGTCAGAGTGTCTTCTTTCCAAAACTATCAATTCCAAGCATAGTCGAGCATCTTTTCGTGACAAAATATCGCGCTAAAAACGGGCACGTCTTTTTATCCAAAAATGAAATACTGCCCCTAGAGTTCTAACAGGTTAAATTCACCCTAAAAGTGTTTTGAAACACATAACCTGTCATTATGAAAATCACTGTATTCAAACCTGTGTTGATCAGTCAATTCTTAACTTAAAGACTTAAACTCAGGATTCTGTAAGTGGCTATCTCAATCAAGACATGTGTTTACTTATAGCTTCCTGTGCCAACCGGAAGTGCCTTTAATTGGGTCACACTGTCTGTTTTGAAGGGTTAAAAAAGTCACATCTTTTTAAAACTTCATATGTGTGACTAGGTAACTGTCCTGAACTGTAAATCAGTCATTTCTCCCAACAGATCTCAAAGAAAAGCTCTCTCACACACACACACAGCAAGGATGGAGTGAATTAGTGCGGTGCTTAAAGACACAGAGAGCAGGCAATGGCATTACCATAATCCCTAGGCTGTGCTGAGTTCAACAAGATATCCCGCTTGACCGTAGCTCGCTCGGTCTAAGTGCAGCGACCATTAGAAAAGTAGACCCAAAATGAAGTCTGCCCCACAACGTAATTTGCTTTTGGGTGACAGTGAGAGAACCGTTAGGGTGAGAAGCACAATTCGACCTCAGGTACATTCCTTATGGTCCTCCCGATCTGTGCCAGCCTAACCTTGACCGTGTGGCATTAACCCTTAACAGTTAAAAGAAGGTGTTTACTTCAAACAGTTTGCATTGACTTCTCTCCCCATAGGAATACATTGCCTGCACCCCTAAATTCAACCTGAAGCCTATGTGGGTTATGAATTCCGTATGAACCTCTCTTCGATGACAATCCATCAGGCCACTATGAGGTCTACCTGTGTTGATTATTTAGACCTTTTTTATGTAAAAGTGGTTGTTTCTGGAGTTCAATTGCTGCAACTTGCTGAAAATTGTCCATAGTGATCCTATCATCTAGTTTGAACAGTTCTGTAAAAAAATGTACTTCCAGAGTCGAACCAAACATGATGTAGACCTTGTTTATGTAAAAGTGGTTAAAATTGTCCATAGTGTCCCTATCATCTAGTTTGAACAGTTATGTTTTTAAACATTGTATCCAGAGTGCAACCAAACATGATTTAGACCTTTTTTTTATGGAAAAGTGGTTGTTTCTGGAGTTCAATTGCTGCAACTTGATGAAAATTGTCCATAGTGATCCTATCATCTAGTTTGAACAGTTCTGTAATAAATGTATTTCCAGAGTCGAACCAAACATGATTTAGACCTTTTTTATGGAAAAGTGGTTGTTTCTGGAGTTCAATTGCTGCAACTTGCTGAGAATTGTCCATAGTGTCCCTATCAGCTAGTTTGAACAGTTATGCTTAAAATATTGTTTCCAGAGTGCATCAAACATGTACTTCCAGAGTGCAACCAAACATGATTTAGACCTTTTTTATGGAAAAGTGGTTGTTTCTGGAGTTCAATTGCTTCAAATCAAATCAAATCAAATCAAATCAAATTTATTTATATAGCCCTTCGTACATCAGCTGATATCTCAAAGTGCTGTACAGAAACCCAGCCTAAAACCCCAAACAGCAAGCAATGCAGGTGTAGAAGCACGGTGGCTAGGAAAAACTCCCTAGAAAGGCCAAAACCTAGGAAGAAACCGAGAGAGGAACCAGGCTATGTGGGGTGGCCAGTCCTCTTCTGGCTGTGCCGGGTGGAGATTATAACAGAACATGGCCAAGATGTTCAAATGTTCATAAATGACCAGCATGGTCGAATAATAACAAGGCAGAACAGTTGAAACTAGAGCAGCAGCACAGTCAGGTGGACCGGGGACAGCAAGGAGTCATCATGTCAGGTAGTCCTGGGGCACGGTCCTAGGGCTCAGGTCCTCCGCGAGAGAGAAAGAAAGAGAGAATTAGAGAGAGCATATGTGGGGTGGCCCGTCCTCTTCTGGCTGTGCCGGGTGGAGATTATAACATAACATGGCCAAGATGTTCAAATGTTCATAAATGACCAGCATGGTCGAATAATAGTAAGGCAGAACAGTTGAAACTGGAGCAGCAGCATGGCCAGGTGGACTGGGGACAGCAAGGAGTCATCATGTCAGGTAGTCCTGGGGAATGGTCCTAGGGCTCAGGTCAGTTGAAACTGGAGCAGCAGCATGGCCAGGTGGACTGGGGACAGCAAGGAGTCATCATGTCAGGTAGTCCTGGGGCATGGTCCTAGGGCTCAGGTCCTCCGAGAGAGAGAAAGAAAGAAGGAGAGAATTAGAGAACGCACACTTAGATTCACGCTTGACACCGAATAGGACAGGAGAAGTACTCCAGATATAACAAACTGACCCCAGCCCCCCGACACAAACTACTGCAGCATAAATACTGGAGGCTGAGACAGGAGGGGACAGGAGACACTGTGGCCCCATCCGAGGACACCCCCGGACAGGGCCAAACAGGAAGGATATAACCCCAACCACTTTGCCAAAGCACAGCCCCCACACCACTAGAGGGATATCTTCAACCACCAACTTACCATCCTGAGACAAGGCCGAGTATAGCCCACAAAGATCTCCGCCACGGCACAGCCCAAGTGGGGGGGGGGGGCAAAATTGAAAATTGTCCACAGTGTTCCTATCATCTAGTTTGAACAGTTTATGTTTTTAAACATTGTAATCCAGAGTGCAACCAAACATAATTTAGACTTTTTTTTATGGAAAAGTGGTTGTTTCTGGAGTTCAATTGCTGCAACTTGCTGAAAATTGTCCATAGTGTCCCTATCAGCTAGTTTGAACAGTTATGTTTAAAACATTGTTTCCAGAGTGCATCAAACATGATTTTAGACCTTGTTTTTGTAAAAGTGGTTATTTCTGTAGTTCAATTGCTTCAACTTGCTGAAAATTGTCCACAGTGTTCCTATCATCTAGTTTGAACAGTTATGTTTAAAATATTGTCTCCAGAGTGCATCAAACATGATTTAGACCTTGTGGAAAAGTGGTTATTTCTGTAGTACAACTGCTGCAACTTGATGAAAATTGTCCATAGTGATCCTATATCATCTAGTTTGAACAGTTCTGTAAAAAATGTATTTCCAGAGTCGAACCAAACATGATGTAGACCTTGTTTATGTAAAAGTGGTTATTTCTGTAGTACAAACAACTGCTGCAACTTGCTGAAAATTGTCCATAGTGTCCCTATCATCTAGTTCGAACAGTTATGTTTAAAACATTGTTTCCAGAGTGCATCAAACATGATTTTAGACCTTGTTTATGGAAAAGTGGTTATTTCTGTATTTCAACTGCTGCAACTTGCTGAAAATTGTCCATAGTGTCCCTATCATCTAGTTTGAACAGTTATGTTTAAAACAATTGTTTCCAGAGTGCAACAAACATGATTTAGACCTTGTTTATGGAAAAGTGGTTGTTTCTGGAGTTTAATTGCTGAAAATTGTCCATAGTGTCCCTATTATCTAGTTTGAACAGTTATGTTTAAAACATTGTTTCCAGAGTGCATCAAACATGATTTTAGACCTTGTTTATGGAAAAGTGGTTATTTCTGTAGTTCAATTGCTGCAACTTGCTGAAAATTGTCCATAGTGTCCCTATCATCTAGTTTGAACAGTTATGTTTTTAAACATTGTACCCAGAGTGCAACCAAACATAATTTAGACCTTTTTTATGGAAAAGTGGTTGTTTCTGGAGTTCAATTGCTGCAACAATGCTGAAAATTGGGCACAGTATTTTCCTAATCATCTAGTTTGAACAGTTATGTTTAAAACATTGTTTCCAGAGTGCATCAAGCATGATTTAGACCTTGTTTATGGAAAAGTGGTTGTTTCTGTATTTCAACTGCTGCAACTTGCTGAAAATTGTCCATAGTGTCCCTATCATCTAGTTTGAACAGTTATGTTTAAAACAATTGTTTCCAGAGTGCAACAAACATGATTTAGACCTTGTTTATGGAAAAGTGGTTGTTTCTGGAGTTTAATTGCTGAAAATTGTCCATAGTGTCCCTATTATCTAGTTTGAACAGTTCTGTAAAAAATGTATTTCCAGAGTCGAACAAAACATGATGTAGACCTTGTTTATGTAAAAGTGGTTATTTCTGTAGTTCAATTGCTGCAACTTGCTGAAAATTGTCCATAGTGTCCCTATCATCTAGTTTGAACAGTTATGTTTTTAAACATTGTACCCAGAGTGCAACCAAACATAATTTAGACCTTTTTTTATGGAAAAGTGGTTGTTTCTGGAGTTCAATTGCTGCAACAATGCTGAAAATTGGGCACAGTATTTTCCTAATCATCTAGTTTGAACAGTTATGTTTTTAAACATTGTATCCAGAGTGCAACCAAACATGATTTAGACATTTTTTATGTAAAAGTGGTTATTTCTGGAGATCAATTGCTGCAACTTGCTGAAAATTGTCCATAGTGATCCTATCATCTAGTTTGAACAGTTCTGTAAAAAATTTATTTCCAGAGTCGAACCAAACATGATGTAGACCTTGTTTATGTAAAAGTGGTTATTTCTGTAGTACAAACAACTGCTGCAACTTGCTGAAAATTGTCCACAGTGTTCCTATCATCTAGTTTGAACAGTTTATGTTTTTAAACATTGTATCCAGAGTGCAACCAAACATGATTTAGACCTTGTTTATGGAAAAGTGGTTGTTTCTGGAGTTTAATTGCTGAAAATTGTCCATAGTGTCCCTATTATCTAGTTTGAACAGTTATGTTTAAAACATTGTTTCCAGAGTGCATCAAACATGATTTTAGACCTTGTTTATGGAAAAGTGGTTATTTCTGTAGTTCAATTGCTGCAACTTGCTGAAAATTGTCCATAGTGTTGCTATCATCTAGTTTGAACAGTTCTGTAAAAAACATTGTATCCAGAGGGCAACCAAACATGATTTAGACCTTGTTTATGGAAAATTGGTTGTTTCTGGAGATCAATTGCTGCAACTTGCTGAAAATTGTCCACAGTGTCCCTATCATCTAGTTTGAACAGTTTATGTTTGTTTAAAACATTGTTTCCAGGGTGCATCAAACATGATTTTACAACCTTGTTTATGTAAAAGTGGTTATTTCTGTGGTACAAACAACTGCTGCAACTTGCTTAAAATTGTCCACAGTGTTGCTATCATCCTAGTTTGAACAGTTATGTTTAAAACATTGTTTCCAGAGTGCATCAAACATGATTTAGACCTTGTTTATGGAAAAGTTGTTATTTCTGTAGTTCAATTGCTACAACTTGCTGAAAATTGTCCATAGTGTTGCTATAATCTAGTTTGAACAGTTATGTTTAAAATATTGTCTCCAGAGTGCATCAAACATGATTTAGAAGCCTAACGAACCGGCTGAGGCGTGGGAGCTTGATGGCCGGCTGATGCATGACGTGGGTGTGGGTGCCTGCCGAGCCCACCGAGGCAAGACGACCTCTCAAGCCAGCTAAGGGTTGTAAGCCTGATGAGCTAGCTGAAGCACCCCCGGTTCCATCTGCGATAGCACCCAGACCCGACGTCACCAACCGAAACTACCAAATGTTCATTTTAGGGGTGTCAGCATTCTGTGAGGATCTACGCCAGGGACGAGAAGCAGGTACAGGGAGAGAACATTTAATTAACCATAGACATGGAACAGGACAGGACAGTGTCTGGACACTATGAAATGAATGCTGACACAGGGATCTAACCAAATAAACAGATATAGGAGGGGCAATCAACATAGTGATGGAGTCCAGGTGGGTCAAATGAAGCACAGGTGTGTGTAACAATAGTGACAGGTGTGCGTAATGATAGGCAGTCTGTCGCCCTCGAGCGCCAGATAAGAAGAGTGAGAGCAGGTGTGACAATACCAGTGTTTAAGCCTATGCGAGGTCAATGATGACCAGCCAATGGCGCTGTAGAAATCACAATGTGTTAGACGTTTTTGACAGATACAGAAACATTTAAGTTGTTTATAAATATGGTGACACTCTGTCAGATCTTAAATCATTATAACCAGTCAGAGACACATCAGTATCCAGCACAGTCTTATTTAGCATGCTTCAGATATAACCAGAATCTCTAATTCAAGCATACTATGCCAGTTGGTAACCCCCTATTTGAAAATACCATTTGGCTAGCTAGAATTTGTATAAATACAAGATTGTCCAGAACTGTACCATTGGGAATTTCCTTTGAGCGAGGACGTGGATTAACGTGGGTTAACTGCAGTATGATGATAATGCTATTAATTTATGGTTGGGATTACCTGTGCGGAACACAGGATGTTGAAAAGTTGCCTTGAGAAATGCGGGGACAGGGTCCAGGAACCAAGATGATTTGGATGGACCCCATCTTCTCTGTAGAGCATTTTCTGTTTCAAAAAGGTGTCAAAGTAATCCACAAAAGTAACTCCAACAGAACTACAGACTCCTAGACAGTCGTGTAGCGCCAGCAACCTACTGAATATTTCACTGCCACGACTCAGTGATAGCACTGGTCCTGAAATAATTGGATGCTTGTTGGAGTCTTTCAGAGTTCCAATCAGTTCTTTAAAATCCTTCTCAGCGTAAAACAGTAGGACACAGCCTAGTAATGTGCTGTACCCAAGACCCAGGATAGCTCAAGGTTTCTACCCCGGGAGCCGAGATGTTTCTCAGTATAGAGCTGCTGGTGATAACGGCTGGTGGAATTGCAGAGGAGCTTCGGCAGTTTTTGTGCATCCCGCCGGCCGCAAAACCCATTATGGCTGACAAACGCTTAACCAACAATGCATTTCAAGAAGAGTGAAGAAAATATTTACCAATTAAACTAAAGTAAAAAACTAAAGTAAAAAATAATAAAAAGTAACACATTAAACAATAACAATAATGAGGCTATATACAGAGGGTACCGGTACCGAGTCAATGTACGGTTTAGTCGAGGTAACTTGTACATGTAGGTAGGGGTGAAGTGACTATACATAGATAATAAACAGTGAGTAGCAGCAGTGTACAACACAATTGGGAGGGGGGGGGTCAATGTAAATAGTCCGGTGGCCATTTGATTAATTGTTCTTATGGATTGGGGGTAGAAGCTGTTAAGGAGTCTTTGGTCATAGACTTGGCGCTCCGGTACCGCTTGTCGTGCGGTAGCAGAGAAAACAGTCTATGACTAGGGTGATTTGGAGTCTCTGACAATTTATGGGGCTTCCTCTGACCTGCCTATTATATAGGTCCTGGAAGGCAGGAAGCTTGGCCCCAGTGATGTAATGGGCCATACGCACTACCCTCTGTAGCGCCTTACGGTCAGATGCTGAGCAGTTGCCATACCAGGCGATGATGCAACTGTTTCCTGTAGTCCACGATCAGCTCCTTTGTCTTGCTCACATTGAGTGAGACGTTGTTGTCCTCGCACCACACTGCCAGGTCTCTGACCTCCTCCCTATAGGCTGTCTCATTGTTTTCAGGGACCAGGCATACCACTGTTGTGTCGTCAGCAAACTTAATGATGGTGTTGGAGTCGTGTTTGGCCACTTGTGGGTGACCACAAGGAGTGGAATAGGAGATGGTAATACCTGGTTAATACCAGGTGATGTTTTTCAGTTTACAAGTGAGTTGTTAATGCCTAGAGTTTTGAAACATGCCCTTTTGATTATGCTTTGACATTTTTGTGCTAAGAGTTAGTTGGGTCATTCTACTAAAATGGTGGCTTTCCTGTCCTGGCCTTATTCACAAGGAAACCACTTAAAAGTGTGAGATAATGACACAATTTTATAAATTGAAATGTTTTATTATTAATAAACATATGTAAGAACGTTATATTGCGAAACATGTTTTATATATATTGTAGAGCACAGTCAATACCATGAAATTGACTTGTCCCTCAGGTCAGGAGGCATGGTTTAGTGACAGATTTTGAGTTTTAAAATATATTTTTCTCCCTCTTTAAATGTCATAATACAAAGGAAAGTATTATATTTTTAGTGGATTACTTACAAGTAATAGCTGTCCCTCAATTTCATGTCACTGGTGTTAAAATGTATAAAACACGACCACTTTGAAAAAATGCAACATCCTTGCCAAATTCTTCCTGGTTTAAAGGTTAATTGCAAATATTCTACAGACAGCGCAGGGATGCTGACCCACACCGCAGAGCAGTCTACCTTAAACAAAAACACCAGATTTACTTAAAGGATTTAGAGTCAAAAAAGAAATAGAGTGAAGGATCTCAGATAAAGAGAAAAAAGACAAGAGCGTAGGAAATGGCGGGTCAGACAGGCGAAACACAGAGAGATTGAGAGCAGGAATGACAGTGTTGACCCACCCATCCACTCCAGACAGTGAACCCAGTACTGCAAGGTCAGAATTAAGACAATGTGTCTGTAGGAAGACGTATGTACTCTGTATCTACAGAGTTACTTAAAGGGAGATTATAAAATGACATATTATAAAATGACATATATATTATGCCAGAACACCAATATGCCATACAGTAATACCAGTGATGTAATGACGTGTGTGTGTGCATGTCGGATTGGGTGAGGGTGGATTTCGGTAGTGTGTGTACATGTGTGTGGGGTGGGGGGCATTGTGGATGTTTGTATACATCTACAGTGTGTGTGTGTGTGTGTGTGTGTGTGTGTGTGTGTGTGTGTGTGTGTGTGTGTGTGTGTGTGTGTGTGTGTGTGTGTGTGTGTGTGTGTGTGTGTGTGTGTGTGTGTGTGTGTGTGTGTGTGTGTGTGTGTGTGTGTGTGTGTGTGTGTGTGATGACTGAGTAAAACAGGACTGTTTAAGGAAGGAAAGTGATCCGGTTCTTGCTGCTGGCCTTGGCAATGGTGAGTGTGTGTGAAAAAGAGTGCCACCAACTGGTGATGGTCTCTGACAGAGGTGCCGGTTTAGTATAGGTACAGGACGGAAATGACCAGCAGGAGACAGATGCACAGCTCATACATTTATTGCCACACCACACCGGACAGAGAAGGCAGTACAAGAAGGAGATTGAATGTGAATAGTGTAAGTGGTTTCTTAAACCGAGACAGAAATACACAGTGTATTACAATATGTTATATCAAATCAAATCAAAGTGTATTTGTTACGTGCGCCGAATAAAACAGATGTAGACCTTACAGTGAAATGCTTACTTACAAGCTCGAACCAATAGTGCAAAAAAGGTATTAGGTGAACAATAGGTAAGTAAGGAAATAAAACAACAGTAAAAAAACAGTTGAAAATAACAGTAGCGAGGCGTTATACAGACACCGGTTAGTCAGGCTCATTGAGGTATGTATGTGCATGTAGATATGGTTAATGTGACTATGCATATATAATGAAGAGAGTAGCAGTAGCGTAAAAGAGGGGTTGGCGGGTGGTGGGTGGCGGGACACAATGCAGATAGCCAGGGTAGCCAATGTGGGAGAGCGCTGGTTGGTCGGGCCAATTTAGATAGTATGTACATGAATGTATAGTTAAAGTGACTATGCATATATGATAAACAGAGAGTAGCAGCAGTGTAAAAGAGGGGTTGGGGGGGCACACAATGCAAATAGTCCAGGTAGCCATTTGATTACCTGTTCAGGAATCTTATGGCTTGGGGGTAAAACTGTTGAGAAGCCTTTTTGTCCTAGACTTGGCACTCCGGTACCGCTTGCCATGCGGTAGTAGAGAGAACAGTCTATAACTGGGGTGGCTGGGGTCTTTGACACTGCCTGGTGTAGAGTTCCTGGATAGCAGTAAGGCTATAGGAATAGTAATGCTATGGTAGCAACATAGGCAGCAATAGAGGGTAATGGTATATATACAGCGATAAGATATTAACAAAGGGCTAACAGGGGCTATGTACAGGGGCTAGGCTAACCTAACACAAAATAGGAACCAGGCCGACTAGCATTAACAGTTAGCATGCTAGGCTAGTAGGCCAAAGTCAATAGGTTACTACACAGTAGAGCTACTAGCATTGGCTAGTGGGGCTAGCATAGTACACAGTATGGCTGTATAGACAATAGCAGCTAGCAGTGGCGTGCTAAATCAAATTGTATTTGCGCCAAATATAACAGGTGCAGACTTTCATTATGAAATGCTTACTTACGAGCCCTTTCCCAACAATGCAGAGTTAAAAAGTAAAGAAAATGTGCTAAATAAAAATAGTAAATAGTAATACAATAAAATAACAATAACAAGGCTATATACAAGGAGTACCACTACCGAGTCAATGTGCAGGGGTAGGAGGTCATTGAGGTAATATCTACATGTAGTTAGGGGTAAAAAGTGACTAGGCAATCAGGACAATTAACAGAGTACGAGCAGTGTATGTTAAAGTGTGTCTATATATATATATATATATATATATATATATATGTGTGTGTGTGTGTGTGTGTGTGTGTGTGTGTGTGTGTGTGTGTGCGTGCGTGCGTGCGTGCGTGCGTGCGTGCGTGCGTGCGTGCGTGCGTGCGTGTGTGGCGTCAATAGCGTGTGTGTTTTGTGTTAGCGTATGTTTGTGTGTTTGTTTGTGTTGGAGTGTCAATGTAGTATGTGTGAGTGTGTGGGTAGATTCCAGTGAGTACGCATTGAGCCATTGCAAGTGCAAAAAAAAGGGGATCAATGCAAATAGTCCAGGTAGCCAGTCTTAGGTAGAAGCTGTTCAGGAACCTTTTGATCTCAGATTGTGTTCCGGTATCGCTTGCCATGCGGTAGCGGAGAGAACAGTCTCTGACTTGGGAGGACTGGAGTCTTTCACCATTTTTAGGGCATTCCTCTGACATTGTCTGGTATTAAGGTCCTGGATGGCAGGGAGTTCGGCCCCAGTGAAGTACTGGGCCGTACGCACTACCCTCTGTAGGACCTTACGGTCAGATGCCAAGCAGTTGCCATACCAAGCAGTGATGCAGCCAGTCAAGATGGTCTCAATGGTGCAGCTGTAGAACCTTTTGAGGATCTGAGTGCCCATGCCAAATCTTCTCAGCCTCCTGGGCGAAGAAACGTTGTCGTGCCCTCTTCACGACTGTATTGATGTGTTTGGACCATGATAGGTCCTTAGTAATGTGGAAACTAAGGCCAAGGGAAGAGTGCCTATTGAAAGAGCTAGAGTCCCACAGTTTCTGGCTCTAACTCCCAGGGTTAGATAGAGGGTTAAAGTCTGAAGGGTTTTTGTGTGTGTTTGTGTGTGCACTACAAAGGGAGTACGGTGCCATTTGGGACATAAACACTCAACCCTCTGTCTGTTGTCCACAGGTCAGAGGTGAAAGCCAGGCAGGATGTGAAACCAGACATCTGCCAACCTCCGTTCACCGACTACCGGCAGCCCCCCGTCGACTACCGGCACCCTCCAGTGACTGATTACCGGCAGCCGCCAACACTGGACCTCCGGCACCCTCCTCCCCTCATCGACTACAGACAGCACTCGACATCACTCGCTGCACAGTTTCCCCCAGACTTGCGACCACAGGTAGGACTGAATATCCCAGACTTCCCTACTACAGTACACACCATACCATAGCCCAGAATTAGCACAGAATTCCATAGTACAAACAACACACAAAAACTGCACAGCTTCCACTGGCACAGTTCCCCCATACTTCAGACCACAGGTAAGACTACTACACATCAACGTTAAGACTATAAATCCCAGAATCCCCTTTAACAGACAAAACTCAGTTGACAGTTGCATTTAGGGATTCACCCCAGACTTCAGACCAGTGCCGATCCGAGTATCCCCTACTACACACCACAGGTAAGACAACACACCCCAGAATCCCATATTACAGACAAGTAAAACTACACATCCCAGACTACAGACAGGTTATTGGTTGGCTATGTATTGGCTTTAATGAATGTTGGTTATTGGTTGTGTGTTGTGCACAGGACTTTGACTACTTCACGGTAGAGCTGGAGAAGAGTGTGAAGGGTTTTGGCTTCAGTATCTGTGGGGGGCGGGAGTACAAGAAGGATCTGTTTGTGCTGCGGCTCGCCGAGGATGGGCCGGCCATCAGCAATGGCAGAATGAGGGTAAGTGACATCACTTCTTGTCCTGTCTGCAATGCAGCCACATTATTTTCCATCTCAATAGTGATGCAGTACTTCATACAGTATGACCTCTCTATGCTCATCCTGTCCCATCCTTACTTTCTCTTTTTAATCGCTTTTTCTCTCCTCTCTAACTCTCCCTATTTCTATCTCTCCCCCACTCTCTCTCTCTCTATCTCACTGCCTCTCCCCTCTATCTCTCGCTCTCTCTCTCAGGTGGGGGATCAAATCATTGAGATAAATGGGGATAGTACCCGAGACATGACTCACGCCCGGGCCATCGAGCTGATCAAGGCAGGGGGAGGTGGGTGAGACTGCTGCTGAAGAGAGGCACAGGACAGGTGCCTGAGTATGGTGGGTATCCACCAAACACACCTCCCATATTTATTTCTCTTTCTCGCGCTTTCCTTCTCTTGCTCTATCAATTTCTCTCTCTCTTTAATTACATTTTTCATCTTTTTGTTTCTGGGTGACTGTCTGTTTTTTGCTCTCGTTATTTAATTTAATTATTGTTCTCTTTCTCTCTCTCCCTCTCTCACAATGTTTTCTGTTGAAGATTCACTTATATTTTCAACCATGCATTGCTGCTTTTTCTTCTTGATTATTTCAAGGCTTGTTGCAGCTGTAATTCGCTGCTCGGCTCACTTCTGCATTTAGCACCAACGTCTCTCTCTCTCTCTCTCTCTCTCTCTCTCTCTCTCTCTCTCTCTCTCACACACTCACACTCTCTCACTCACACTCTCTCTCTCACACTCTCTCTCTCACACTCACACTCTCACACTCACACACTCACACACTCTCACATCACTGCAAATGTTACAACCATGATTAGGGCTGTTACGGCACAGTCACGAGTCATTACAGCAGTCAAATTTGACTTGAATGGTGAGTCACAGTAACTATACTTCTCCAAAACTGTGCTCTGATGCAGCTGATGGTCATTAATAGCCTACCAAATATGTTACAGTTTTTCTCAATTGCTAAAACACAATTTCTGAAACCTTGCTCCATTTCCTGAAAACATTAAACACAAAACCTCATCTTCAACCACTATTTACATAACCTCTGACTCCTCTCGCAAAATGAAATATTCGCCTCAAAACAGTTTTACCTGTGTTCAAAATCAAACATTGCTCTCAAATCATAAACAAAGTGATCAAAATTATATACACTCTAAAGCAGTCAGTAAACGATACACCGAAAAATAGAAAACACATTGTTCAAAACATACAATTCTCAGGGAGAAGTACATTTTTAATCTTAAAAAATATTCAGATTTTTCCGTCATTGTCTTTTGATGAACGAAAACATGTTCTATCATAGTAGCTCTAATTGTATCAGAAATTACAACTCTGCTTGGCTCTTTGCAATTTAGTTTTTTGTTCTTCCTCCTCCTTGTACCCCTATTTTTACAGTACTGTACCCTGCATCTCACAAACTTGTCCTTGTCCTTGTCTCTGTGATACTGTAATTCTTGTGCTTTGTTGATATGAACCTGCAACCAGTCAAAATCTATTGAGCAGTCAGTACTGTTAATAAATGGAAAGCACAATGTTCAGGGCCATACAATTTGTCCATTGTACAGTATACAGCCTACAATGCACTGTACTACAGTATACAATACTAAAAGGGACAACAATCAAAAGAGTAAACATGTGATCAATGTGCCTCTTCTTGTCTTTGGGCTGGGTCAGGCCAGCGCACTTCATCGACATCACAAGCAATATTTTCCCTCCTGAGGCAACGGGGGAAGAAGCCTCTTGTGTGCCATATCCAGCCCTGACATGATTCCTCACCTATATCACCACAGGCTAAATCCATGGCTTGCAGCAGATTTACTCTGGTGTAGGGTTGTCTATCATACAACCTTCGCTCTCTCTCCCCCGCTACTCTCTCCTCTTCCATCCTATCATCTCTTCCCTCTGCTCAAACCTTCTCCAACCTATCTCCTGATTCTGCCTCCTCAACCCTCCTCTCCTCCCTTTCTGCATCCTTTGACTCTCTATGTCCCCTATCTTCCAGGCCGGCTTGGTCCTCCGTGGCTCGACGACTCATTGCGAGCTCACAGAACAGGGCTCCGGGCAGCCGAGCGGAAATGGAGGAAAACTCGCCTCCCTGCGGACCTGGCATCCTTTCACTCCCTCCTCTCTACATTTTCCTCCTCTGTCTCTGCTGCTAAAGCCACTTTCTACCACTCTAAATTCCAAGCATCTGCCTCTAACCCTAGGAAGCTCTTTGCCACCTTCTCCTCCCTCCTGAATCCCCCCCCCCCCTCCTCCCTCTCTGCAGATGACTTCGTCAACCATTTTGAAAAGAAGGTCGACGACATCCGATCCTCGTTTGCTAAGTCAAACGACACCGCTGGTTCTGCTCACACTGCCCTACCCTGTGCTCTGACCTCTTTCTCCCCTCTCTCTCCAGATGAAATCTCGCGTCTTGTGACGGCCGGCCGCCCAACAACCTGCCCGCTCGACCCTATCCCCTCCTCTCTTCTCCAGACCATTTCCGGAGACCTTCTCCCTTACCTCACCTCGCTCATCAACTCATCCCTGACCGCTGGCTACGTCCCTTCCGTCTTCAAGAGAGCGAGAGTTGCACCCCTTCTGAAAAAACCTACACTCGATCCCTCCGATGTCAACAACTACAGACCAGTATCCCTTCTTTCTTTTCTCTCCAAAACTCTTGAACGTGCCGTCCTTGGCCAGCTCTCCCGCTATCTCTCTCAGAATGACCTTCTTGATCCAAATCAGTCAGGTTTCAAGACTAGTCATTCAACTGAGACTGCTCTTCTCTGTATCACGGAGGCGCTCCGCACTGCTAAAGCTAACTCTCTCTCCTCTGCTCTCATCCTTCTAGACCTATCGGCTGCCTTCGATACTGTGAACCATCAGATCCTCCTCTCCACCCTCTCCGAGTTGGGCATCTCCGGCGCGGCCCACGCTTGGATTGCGTCCTACCTGACAGGTCGCTCCTACCAGGTGGCGTGGCGAGAATCTGTCTCCTCACCACGCGCTCTCACCACTGGTGTCCCCCAGGGCTCTGTTCTAGGCCCTCTCCTATTCTCGCTATACACCAAGTCACTTGGCTCTGTCATAACCTCACATGGTCTCTCCTATCATTGCTATGCAGACGACACACAATTAATCTTCTCCTTTCCCCCTTCTGATGACCAGGTGGCGAATCGCATCTCTGCATGTCTGGCAGACATATCAGTGTGGATGACGGATCACCACCTCAATCTGAACCTCGGCAAGACGGAGCTGCTCTTCCTCCCGGGGGAGGACTGCCCGTTCCATGATCTCGCCATCACGGTTGACAACTCCATTGTGTCCTCCTCCCAGAGCGCTAAGAACCTTGGCGTGATCCTGGACAACACCCTGTCGTTCTCAACTAACATCAAGGCGGTGGCCCGTTCCTGTAGGTTCATGCTCTACAACATCCGCAGAGTACGACCCTGCCTCACACAGGAAGCGGCGCAGGTCCTAATCCAGGCACTTGTCATCTCCCGTCTGGATTACTGCAACTCGCTGTTGGCTGGGCTCCCTGCCTGTGCCATTAAACCCCTACAACTCATCCAGAACGCCGCAGCCCATCTGGTGTTCAACCTTCCCAAGTTCTCTCACGTCACCCCGCTCCTCCGCTCTCTCCACTGGCTTCCAGTTGAAGCTCGCATCCGCTACAAGACCATGGTGCTTGCCTACGGAGTTGTGAGGGGAACGGCACCTCAGTACCTCCAGGCTCTGATCAGGCCCTACACCCAAACAAGGGCACTGCGTTCATCCACCTCTGGCCTGCTCGCCGCCCTACCACTGAGGAAGTACAGTTCCCGCTCAGCCCAGTCAAAACTGTTCGCTGCTCTGGCCCCCCAATGGTGGAACAAACTCCCTCACGACGCCAGGACAGCGGAGTCAATCACCACCGTCTGTAGTTGTTGACATCGGAGGGATTGAGTGTAGGTTTTTTCAGAAGGGGTGCAACACTCGCTCTCTTGAGGACGGAAGGGACGTAGCCAGCAGTCAGGGATGAGTTGATGAGCGAGGTGAGGTAGGGGAGAAGGTCTCCGGAAATGGTCTGGAGAAGAGAGGAGGGGATAGGGTCAAGCGGGCAGGTTGTTGGGCGGCCGGCCGTCACAAGACGCGAGATTTCATCTGGAGAGAGAGGGGAGAAAGAGGTCAGAGCACAGGGTAGGGCAGTGTGAGCAGAACCAGTGGTGCCGTTTGACTTAGCAAACGAGGATCGGATGTCGTCGACCTTCTTTTCAAAATGGTTGACGAAGTCATCTGCAGAGAGGGAGGAGGGGGGGGGGAGGAGGATTCAGGAGTGAGGAGAAGGTGGCAAAGAGCTTCCTAGGGTTAGAGGCAGATGCTTGGAATTTAGAGTGGTAGAAAATGGCTTTAGCAGCAGAGACAGAGGAGTAAAATGTAGAGAGGAGGGAGTGAAAGGATGCCAGGTCCGCAGGGAGGCGAGTTTTCCTCCATTTCCGCTCAGCTGCCCGGAGCCCTGTTCTGTGAGCTCGCAATGAGTCGTCGAGCCACGGGGCGGGAGGGGAGGACCGCGCCGGCCTGGAGGATAGGGGACATAGAGAGTCAAAGGATGCAGAAAGGGAGGAGAGGAGGGTTGAGGAGGCAGAATCAGGAGATAGGTTGGAGAAGGTATGAGCAGATGGAAGAGATGATAGGATGGAAGAGGAGAGAGTAGCGGGGGAGAGAGAGCGAAGGTTGGGACGGCGCGATACCATCCGAGTAGGGGCAGTGTGGGAGGTGTTAGATGAGAGCGAGAGGGAAAAGGATACAAGGTAGTGGTCGGAGAGCTTGTGCTTGGTTCTGGTGGTCTCAGTAGAAAAAACAATCAGGTCTGAAGAGGACCACCACCACGGTTGAGTGTGCAATGAAGTGCACTCTCAGCAGCGTGAAACTGCTCTCAGTGTTGGCCAGGGCCGTCCTCACATATGCACACACACCTCTTCACTCACAGAAAGTTACTCTTGTCACACACAATGTGCATCCCAAATGGCACCCGTATTCCCCCATAGGGCTCTGGTAAAAAAAAAGTAGTGCATTATATAGGGGATAGGGTGCCATTTGGGACGCTGACATAATGATCTATATCTTTATAGTCCTGACTGTCCTGGTGATGATATTGTAGCTGTATGTGTGTGAACAGAGATCTGGGTGTGGATGAAGATATATATCGTGTCTTTATCATTATCTATTCATAGGCAAAACGATCAGCTTTGAAGGTGTGTGTGCGTGTGTGTGTGTGTGTGTGTACTTGCCTGCATGTGTGTGTGCTTGTCACTGCGTATCAACCTGTAGTGTGAGTCTCCTCCTTTTTCAGTAGACAGTGCCCCCCCCCTGGGAGGCCATTCCTCCAGCCCTCTCTGCCCTGCAGGAAGTGACCCTTGACCCCCAGCAGCTGTCCACCTCATCTTTCTCATCCCATCCAGCCTTCACCCCATACTCCCCCCACCAGCTCCTTC
This sequence comes from Oncorhynchus keta, assembly GCF_023373465.1. NCBI lineage: Eukaryota > Metazoa > Chordata > Actinopteri > Salmoniformes > Salmonidae > Oncorhynchus > Oncorhynchus keta. The sequence goes on from NW_026281984.1 coordinate 116,557, forward strand.
TAGAGGCCACACCGCGTATGGCAGCCCATTCTCCAGACCCCAGCGCCACGAAAGGGGCTATAGGTGGCAGGTGCACCCAGCCCAGGGGCACCGTCCGTGGGCAAAGAACCCTGCAGTGGCCTGAGGAGTTGGAGGAGGGGCCCCGAGAGCCCCAACCTCCGCCGCGGCCCCCGAAAGCTAGATGGAGGTCTGCGGAGAGGAGAGAGAGCAGGAGCACCCACCCATGCAGGATCCAAACACCGCCGCATGGCCCTGGGACTCTCCCTACCTGAGTGTGTCTGAACGGAGGCAGTTGGGTCCGTGGGGAGGGACGTGTGAACCTACAGGAGGGGTTTGAGCTGAGAGGTCTCCAGCCAAGGGATGAGGAAGGGGCTCTGCCGCCTCCCCTCAAACCATGGATGGCCCTGCAGGCAGGAGTGCAGCCGCCTTCCTAGGGCCCTGGAACCCACCTGGGGGTGACAGACTGCCCGGCACCGTGAGGTCCTGGACCTACACTGTCAGCAGGGAAAACGGATCCGGATCAGACTGGTTTACATTGGATCCGACTGGATTCTGACTGGGTTGGACTGGCTAGCTGTACATAGGCACCCAAGTCCTACGTACCACTCACACCATCAGATGCCAGAGGAATCTTTTATTCTGTCTCTCTCTCTCTCTCTCACTCTCACTCTTTGAAATCAAAACATTTTTTTTCTTCTTGTTCTTCCCTCTTTCAAGATGATTATAACCATCACCTTCAAAACCAAAGGACATTTTACAGCTGGTGTGTATAAACAAAAAGAGGACTCGCTCAACTCAACACTTTAGTCCAGGTAGCTATTTTGAAACCTGATGATACAAATCCCATTGCTATCCCACTAGGCTCTTTGGGTGTGGGCAAGGTGAGCTATCGACATGTTCCTAGTTTCACCAGTCAACCCCATCAGACCTAAAATGGATGGTCAGTTTCAACCACTGATGGGATGACACTTATCTAAAGAGAGATTGGAATATTGAGGTCGTTTGCCTATCATTTAACTTTCTCTGCAATGGAGAGAATGATGAGATTATAGAACTGAGGGAGACGGAGGGAGGGATGTTAATTTAAAATCCTTCTGAAAGGTGAACCTTTTTGGACAGAGCTCTGTCGACAGACATCATACATGCCTATTGATATATTGTACATACTGTAAATGTACAAATGTGAAAAATATGTACATTTGGTCATCTCCCAAAAATATGCCTAGTGCATTTTTTACGCATTGTTGTAGGTACATTTTAGAAGAACATAAAAATACAGATATTGGGACCATATTTTAAGATTCATATTTCCATGGCCTTGTATTATATACTACATATTAAAGACTCTGTGTGGAGTCAGCTGACAAGGGACTAGAGTGATGCAGGTCACATACCCCTGTTCAAACGTTATGTGCATAAACCAATGGTTGCATGCCACGTCATCGACTGTGTCATTGACTGACAGATTGCTGTAGCATATGATGCAGTAAAATACCAATCCAGGCATTGTAAAATCTGATGTCAGCAATGCCTGGGCAGAGGAATCGGCCCTCAGTGTTCTTGTGCATGAACCACCATCATCAAACAGGGACTCAAAATTCTTCTAGAAGTAGAATATAGAGCTGACATCCTCACTGGGTATAGGTAACTGCCTAAATAAAGGAAACACCAACATAACGTGTCTTAATAGGGCATTGGGCCACGGCGAGCCAGAACAGCTTCAATGCACATTGGCATAGATTCCACCAGAAATTCCATAATTTGGTGTTTTGTTGATGTTGGTGGAAAATGCTGTCTCAGGCATCGCTCTGGAATCTCCCACAAGTGTTCAATTGGGTTGACATCTGGTGACTAAGACAGTCATGACATATGGTTTACATCATTATCATGATCATCAAACCATTCAGTGACCACTCGTGCCCTGATGATGGGCCAAATGGCCAAAATACTGGCCTGCCCGACATTTGTATACATGACAATTAGCATAATGGGCTGTTAACAGCTTAATTAACTCAGGAACCACACCTGTGTGGAAGCACCTGTTTTCTATATACTTTGTATCCCTAATTTATTCAAGTGTTTTCATTATTTCGCAGTTACCTGTAGCTAACAGTTGTGTATTTGAGTAATTTATAAAAAATGGTCCATTCCAGAGTCAAATGTAACGTTCAAGGTGTTTAAATCCAATTGTTTAGGAACTCTGTGAGTCATAATACACAACGTTTATCAATCATGCAATCAGTCATGTTCATAGAAATAAACTATCTTGATTCTATTTCTATGGTCATGTTTAGATGGGCTATGTATTAGCAGCACTTGAAACAGAGAACTCTAGCTGCCCATTCTATATTTCCCATGTCTATGCCTTTTACTGTGCTACATGAACCACACCACTGTGGGAGGGGAGGCATATGAGTCATTGAGGAGCAGAAGGATACATGGGATATGAGGTGGGGCGGAGTGCCTTAGTGAAAGTAGAGCAGAGCTGTTAACCTGGCATTCGCTAGCGTTTTTTTTTTGCATGAGTGAGCAGAATGCAAAACTGGTTTGAGAGATTACAGTATACTGTACAGTACACATATCAGACAGCACGCCATAAAGTAAGTGGCTAGTGCGAAGGTGTAAGCCAACTGACGCTTTTTGGCTAACAGGGCCAGATTACATTTTGAAACATCCCAAATTCACAGTGCCACAAAATAATTATGAAAAGTCTGACTTCTATAGCCTATTAGCTTTGTCATCATCTCATGGGTGCCTAAATACATTTTGAGTAAAGTGGACTTTGGGCTTTCCTATGGGGATGATGTATAGCTTGTAGCAGAGGCTAGCCGTAGACATGTAGAGCCCTCCATGTTTGCACCAAACATTAGGACTCATAGCATATTTCTGTCAATGCAGATTCACTAGACTGAGTGCAGTGTTCCAGTCCAGATGATAAACATGTAATTTCTATGGTATTTGTTTTTTACTGAAACTGGTTGTGTTCCAGGCCACCCAATGCATTGCATCCACCAATGGTTGTGTGCCACATTATAGACTGTGCAGTCGGGCATCAGACTGCTTTATCATAGTATGTGGTTAGGTGACATGTTAAACACCTCTCCAGTCATTGTGAGATCTGGCATGTGTCTCCAATGTAGTCAGCGAGGAACGCGGACGATATCACTGAGCCTTCTGTGTATCACTTGAGGCTGTTCCCTGCCTGCCTGTTGTGAGTGATTTTGTATACAGAAAAAAAGTTGACTAATGATAAATCTGAAGGATGACATGTTCATGCATCTACAATTAAGCTCAGTATACATGTGTCGTCTTAACCATGTATAATCCACCCTGTATAGCTGTATTCTTACAATATGGTTTACTGCACCATTGATACTGTAGTTTCAAAGACTGAAGTGAACAACTATTTTTATGAAAATGTGGCAGTACTGATATAACATTTTGGGAAAAAAAAGAAAAAAAAATGGTTTACCTAAAGATATTCTGAAATACTGTAAAATAAACTCGACATGGTGTAAAGTACACCTTTTTGGATGTCTGTGTGGGTTTTTAATGTCTGAATGGGCTTAAAATTATAATAATGTATCAATTGTGTTCACTTTAAAATTATCCATGTAATAATTGGCCCATAGACTGTTTAAAATGGATTGACCACATTGTGTTATGGAAGGATGTCTCAAAGGCTCCATCTAATGCAGAATACTTGAAGAAAGCCCCAAATATATTGCATATAAACACAGATGGTCAGTTTTAAAAGATGCAGTCTAGGAGCTGTAAAAAGTTAAATTCTAAATACATTGTACCATTTACTTTGGTTTAAATTTTACCATAACGTTGTAGAAATGTACTTTTAGTAGCATTGCGCACACTGTATTGTGTTTCTCTTCCTGTCCGCAAGATGGCGGTCTAAGCTGAATGAATGGCTGTTGGTTGTTTTTTTATCATTTTAAAATATTTTATTTTTGCATTTTCCAATTAAGAACATTCAAAACAAAAATGAAAAGATATTAGACAACAATAAAACAAAGTGACAATAACCTTACAAGGCAACAAATGAGTGTAAAAAAAAAATATATATATTATATATATACATACACATAAATACAATTTTAAAAAAGTCACAATGAAACATTGGATCATATCATACCTGCCATAGGCTACATATTATACATTAAGTGTGAAACATTACGTGAGGATTATATAGAGATTAAATCAATGTGATGTGAGGGGAGGGGAGATTCTCCATATAATCAAAGTTTGCCGAATTCTGTAAAATGTCTAACTTATTCCTCAAGCAGTAACTGGTTTTCTCCAGTGGAATACAACTATTAACTTCTGATAGCCACATTGCAACTGGCAGGGGGGAATCCGATTTCCATTTCAAGGTCATACATTTCTTGGCAATTGTTAGCAATATTTCTGTTAACTTTATAGTGTAGCTTTGCCTAAGATTGGAATTATTAATGTTACCCAGTAGACAGACCTCCGGATCTAAAAGGAATGCAACCCCATGAATTGAGGATATGGTATCGCATACCCCCTGCCAGAAACCCCGTAATTTTGAACACTGAAAGTGAAATGGAGGAATGTTCCTTCATCTGAGCCACATCTAAAACATAGGGAGGAGAGAGTTGAACTTCTGCAATCTAGATGGGGTGATATAGAGCTGATGGAGGAAATTAAACTGGATCAGTCTGTATCTGGAGTTCAGTGTGGATGTAACACCATCCTTGCATAGGTCATCAAGATTAATACCCAGATCTTTTTCCATCTAAGTCTGGGTTTATCAAGCTCAGGCAGTGATAGTCCTGACATAAGAACATCGTAAACATGGGAAATCGGTCTTGAACAGTGGTTGGTCTGAATGGCAGAATAGTTCAATAGGTGACATCTAAGGTAGGTTCCATTGTCCCTTGGGTGTCACCCTAATAAAATATCGTAGTTGTAAGTAACTAAAGAAGTTCCTGTTAGACAAGTGGTATTTCTGTTTCAGCTGTTCAAAAGACATAAGAATTCCCTCCTCATAACAATGTTCCAGAAGAGTGATACCCTTATCATACCATGGTCTAAAGTTACTATTCTGGAAAAACATAGAAATGAATCTATTGTTCCATAGAGGGGTTTTAAGGGAAAGAAATCACTCTCATCTGAACAGCTCATGCCGTTTGCACCATGACAGGACTGTATGTATAATTAAAGGGTTGTCTGTGATGGTTTTTATATATTTCCTGTCCATTTGTAAAACAATTCTGCCCCAGTGTCATCATTTACCTCAAACTTTTCAATGTTTAACCATGAGGGAGAAGGACCATTGTCAAACCTCTGAGCTAGAAATCTAGACTGCACAGCCCAGTAGTACATTCTGAAATTGGGGAGGTTTAAGCCCCCTTGACCATAATCAAGGGTCAGTTTATCCAGGCTAAACCTAGGGGTTTTGTTGTGCCAGATAAAAAGTCTGGTCAGTTTGTCGAGAGAGGAAAATAATGCTGTGGGAACAGGGATAGGGAGAGATTGAAACAAATATAGAAATATGGGCAGGACAATCATTTTAATTACATTATTCTACCCAGTAGGATGAGAGGCAAGTTCATACACAGGTCACCCTCCACCTTTTGCAACAAACTGGCCAGATTGAGTATATAGAGGTTGTTCAGGTTACCATCCACCATTATGCCCAAATATGTCAAGCCAATTGGCAATCATCTAAAAGGAAACTTATGCTTGATGGTCAAAGACAGACAACGGTAAAATTTCACTTTTATCAAAGTTGACCTTATATCCAGAGAAAGAACTATAGTACTGTAATAAGATCTGTAGAGAGAGGGAATGTTCTGGGTTTGTTAGAAATAATATAAGGTTGTCCACAAAAAAGTGATAATTTATGTTTATGGGGGCCCACCTCAAAGCAATCCTAGCTTTAGGAGATTTGTGGAGTGACTTTATCAAAATTACAAACACAGTGCCTAAACCAAACTTTTCCAAGACGCAAAAGGCTGTGACAAGGTATTTTGTTTTTGTTAGCAAGGTGAATTATGTCAAAGAACATTCTTCGATTATTGGAGGACAATCTATTAATTATGAAGCCAGTCTGATCTGGGTTGACCAACATGGGAAGACATGACTCCAGTCTCTTAGATGGGATCTTGGTGACGAGTTTACAATCTGTGTTAAGGGAAAGGAGATTGATCTGTAGGAGGCGCACTTTAGCGTGTTTTTCCCTTTCCTGTGAATTACTGTAATCACTGCTTGAGAAAAGGATCTGGAAAGCAGTTGTCTTCCCCGGCTTTTTTAAGTTGCTCCTTAAGGTAGGGTACCAACAGCTCCTTAAATTCTTTATAGAACTCTGGAGGGAAACCATCCTCCCAAGGAGATTTATTAGAAGGTAAGGATTTAATGGCCTCCACAATTCATGGACTAAGAACTGTTCACTGAGGGGCTCTCTGTCTTCCTCTGATAGGCATGGGAGGTTGAGAGAGGAGAGAAAAGCGTTGATCTCTGATAGATCATTTCTTGATTGGGAAGTGTAGAGGTCTTTAATATTTCTTAAAAGTATAATTAATTTCAGTAGGATCAAAAAATATCTCTTTAGTAAGAGTTTCTATAGCATTAATTGTCCTATTACTTTCCTCTGCTCAGTTGCCATGCTCAGTTGCCACTTTGTACTTTGTACTTTGCTTTCTCTTCAAGCTCGTAGTTAAGCTGTTTTGATTTAGTGATGGCCCTCTCAACTTCATATGTGTTCAGAGTATTATATTTCAGTTTTTTTATTCACCAAAAGCCTGTATAGATCTTTAGTCAGGCCTCTTTGGTAGGTTCTCTCTAGCTCAGATATTTCAGATTCAAGGACATTCAGTTCAGCACCGTGTTTTCTCTTCAATCCTTTAGAATAGGAAATGATCTGTCCCCTCAGATAGGCTTCCGATGCGTCTCAAAGGATGAAACTGTCAGGAGCAGAGGGTTTGTTTGTCAAAGTAAAAATATTGATCTGCTCAGGTTTCTTCAGGAGTGTAGAATTAAGTCTCCATCTACTGTATATGCTCTATTTACCTTGGTAGGAATGGAGATTGATAATACTAGAGGAGAATGGTCACTAAGCAATCTGGGGAGATAATCGGTATCTAACACTCTATGAAACAGTTGGGTTGATACTAAAAAGTTATCTATGCATGTGTGTGTGTGTGTGTGTGTGAATGAAAAGAGTAGTCCCTATCCTGTGGGTGCATCTGTCTCCAGATGTCTAGTAAATTGATATCCTTCATGATTGACATGGTGAGCTTGGCAACTTTGGTAAGAAGGGAGGGTTTATCAGAGGACCAATCATGAACTGTATCTAAACAAAAATGTAAATCTCCTCCAGCCAGTAACCATCCTGGTGGTGCTTGAGCAACCTGAAGGAAGACATACTGCTGCAGGACCGGTTACAAAATACTTCACAAAAAAAATATCTGAGAAACAACTAACACAGGACATCAGTGAAGCTCTCTCTGAGCAACAACTAACACAGAACATAACCAGCTCTCTTCTCCTACAAAGTAATGGGATACAGCTGTATCCTCTGACGAGAGGGCGGGGTAAGCTCCAATTAGCAATGGGGCTGACCAATCAGCTGCTTGGGGGAATTTAATGAAGCCATCCTGAAACACACACATACAAACAAAACCACAACACAGAAACTGGGGAACGTAACAGAGAACCAAAGCAGATGTAGCAATATTTACATTTACATTTATATTTAAATTTAGCAATATCCGTGTGGTGGGATTGAAAGTGGACAGCGAGGGCCGTGACCCAGTCGGTTTCTTCGCTCAATGGATGTCCTAGGCATATTCAACTTCACCAAGCCGCTGGAAATTGAACGCGCCCACAGAACATCAGCACCGAAACCCCGGCCAGATGAGCCCCCACAGCCTATCCTGATCAGGTTCCTCCGTTTCCAGGACAGGGAGAAGATACTGCAACTCGCAAGAGCCAAAGGGGACATCACCATCGATGACAAGAGGGTCAGCCTTTCCCAGATATGAGCGCGAACCTCGCCAGACATCGCAAGAAGTACAGATCTGCCACCAAAGCAATGAAGGAGAAGAACATCACCTGCTACCTCTTTACCCTGCGTAGATGAAAGTTCAGCACAATGGCCGAAGCAATCTCTTCGATACACCGGGAGAAGTGTTCACTTTTCTCAAAGAACTGAAACGCGTTTGATTCATAATGGTCTTTCTGTGGGATAAGATGCAGTTTATTGTTTTTTCTTATCTGTGCGATCCTGGTAGTGAACTGCTGATGTCTTCTTGGAATTTGGATCCGTTTACCCCGTTATCCGGTCGCTACAGTTGATTTGGACATTTTCAACAGTTTTTTTCCCCATGGTGAGTTCTATTACATTTATAGGATAGTATATTTTGGTTTAGTCAATATCCACTTCAATATCCACAAATTAGTAGGCTTAGGCCCACTGCATTCCTACCATTTATGTTTCTTCTCTCCTGAAAAGAGACTCAAGCAGCCCTTACTGTGGACAGTAAATATTCAGCCATAAATGTTTATTTACAACGTTTATTTTCAACATAGAGAGCACGTAGGTTTTAGTTTACGTCAAGGTTTAGCTAGTAAAGCAAAGATGGAAAGCGAGTAACAATGTATCTCTACAAGTGTTTTCATGTTTGATTGTTGGGAATGTGGTTTTAGTCTGACAATCAGGGTGGGTGGGTTTTCTGTTTTTATTCTATGTTTATTGTTGTTTCCTTCTGAAAGAGACACATAGTTCAGAGTTAAAAAATAAAGTTTAAACATTACCTGACTATTTCCATATGCGGGATTACCATTCGGTTATATATTTGAAATCCAACCTTTGCTTAATCCACTAAAATATGTCACATTCAACATGAAAGGTCTTAACAGCTCAATTAAGAGGAAAATAATGTATACATAACTTAAGAAATTAAAGGCTGACATTGTGTTTTTACAATAAACTAAAGAAGGACTGGGTAGGACAGGTTTTTGTGTCCTCTTAACTCCAAAGCAAGAGTAACTGCAATTTTGATAAGTAGTCACATCCCCTTCTGCGTTAACAACACCATCTCTGATCCCTCAGGCAGGTTTGTTTTGGTGCAGGGGCATATGTTTTCAGAGTCTTGGACCATAGTTAATCTAAAAGGACATAAATATTAAATAACTTCAAAGTAATGACTCGGGACGACGGGTTTGATATGAAAGCTTATTTTAGTAATAATACATGTTCACGTTACATTTAACAACTTCAGATACTACAGAGCAATGCAGGTAAGATGCTAGCGGAAAATCAGCTTAATCACTTTGCACCTGCACATAACTGCCGTGTTATCTCTCTCATTCCTGTCGCAAGGCATTCTGGAACTTGCAGTCAAAAGCGTAATTCAATACAAACCAATACAATTACATATGTAAATAACTGTAAAGAAATATCTTTAGATACAGCTCAATGAATAAACTTAAACATTAACTCTGTAACACATTAAAGTTACAACAACATTGTCTGGGTTGTGTTATCTTCTCCAATGAGTACAACGTCACCCGCCTTCAGTGGGGTGGGCTGTGGTGTGTCACAGCAGTGTGCTGACTTTAGATCAAGCAAGTAGTCTCTTCGCCAACTGTTCCAGAAACTGTTCACAAGTCTCTGCCTGTACTTCCATCTGCGTGTCATTTCCCCCTTGTTTAACGTTGGGTGCTGAGTGTCAGCTGGAAATGGCTTTGGAGGCAAAGAGGTTCGTCTTTTACCCACCAGGAAGTGTGCTGGGGTCAGGGGTTGTGGTTCATCCACCTCATTGTGCATGAAGGTCAGAGGCCTGGAATTTAGGATAGCTTCAACCTCTGTCAGGACTGTGCACATCTCTTCAAAATTAAGTGAAGCTCTCCCCAAGAACCTTTCGCAGGCATGTTTTTACTGACCTGACGAGTCTTTCCCAGAATCCGCCCCACCAGGCTGCTCGCTCTGCGATGAACCTCCAGGTGATGCCCCTTTCTGAAAAGAATGCCAAGAGTTGGGGCTCTTCGATTGCCTTCCACAGCTCTTTCAAGTCCTGATCAGCTCTCTTGAACGTTTTTGCATTGTCTGAGTAGATTACCTTGCATAGTCCTCTCCTTGAGATGAATATTTTTAGAGCTAACAGGAATGTCTCTGTTGACTGATCTGAGACCAGTTCCAAATGCACTGCTCTGGTTACAGCACAAGTGAACAGTGCAACGTATGACTTCTTCACAGAATAATTTTCTTTCACGTAGAGCGGTCCTGCAAATTCCACACCTGTGACTTCGAATGGTGGGGATTCAGTTATTCTGTCTTTTGGTAAAGGCGCAGTGACCTGCTGTCCGGCCCTTGCCTTGAATCTCTTGCACACTATACATCTTGCCACTGTGCTCTTGACTAGCTTCCTAGCACTCAAGATCCAGTATCGCTCTCTGATTTGTACTAGAGTGTCTCTTGCTCCAGAAAGCATCACCTTCTCATGGTGGTACTGCATCAGCATTTCTGAGTATCTGGACTTATTGGGCAGAACCCATGGGTGCTGCTCTCTAAATGTGAAGTTGGACTGTTGCAGTCTTCCTCCTACACTGAGCAGTTCGTGTTCGTCCAGGAAAGGTTTCAGTTCTGATTTTACAGTCATTGTTTAGGCTTTTTCCTGCCGTCAGTAGTTTGATCCCCTGTCCAAAACTCTGTTGTTGTGTTACCTTAATCCAGTACTTTTCTGCATCGAACAGTTCGTCAGTAGTCAGTTCACCTTGCATCTTTATGGTTGTACGAGCATTGGCTATTAATCTCTTTATCCAGGCGGTGACTATGAACACTCTTTTCAGTTTGCTGTACCTTTCAAGCTCCAACACGGGTTCAGTAATGTCTGTGCTGTTTGCTGCGAGTACAGTAACCTGGCAACTGGACTTGAGTTCTATATTCACCTCATCCGGAACCTTGTTATCATCAGTCTCTTTGGACTGATTGGGTGATTTCAGAATTCTGGGTCCATTACACCATAGCTCGCTCTGTGTCAAGTTTTGAACAGTTTGTCCTCTTGTAGGGCAGTTCTGAACACCGCTGTTGCCATTCTCGTGTCAGATCAGTTGGTAGTCCCCTCTCCCACATCTCCTGGAACATGCAATTAATCCTGATGGTGAAGGGAGTTAAGAAACCAAGAGGGTCGAAGATGCGTGCAAACGACTGCAGAACACTTCTCTTTGTTTTCCTTTTGCCTTAGAATGCTCAGTAGCGGCCTGAGGTCAAACAGTCATCCGTTTCCGGCCTCCATACTAAACCTAAAACCTTCAGCACTAATCCTTGTGTTTGTAACGTCAACGGGTGGTCATTTGTCGTACTCTCCTCCCATTTTGTTTTCAATTCAGGAGAATTGGTCATCCATTTGCAGAGGTCCATGCCTGCAATCGACAGCATTCGCTTTGCAGTTGTTGTCACAAGTTAAGCCTCTTCAACATTGAGTGAACTTGCAATAAAGTCATCTACATAGAGTGACTCTCTCAGTATCTCTACAACTTCTGGTTGTTTTGTTTCATATTGTTTCAGGTGCTTCCTGATTGTAACCACTCTTTTCATCCTCAGCACACGCAGCTCCTCTTCATTTTCTCCCCTTGGTGGGCCAGTGAGCCATAGAAATCTCACGGCGTCGCTGTCTCTCTCTGCTAGGGATATCTGCAGGAAAGCTTTCTTGATGTCTGCCATGAATGCGATCTCATGTAGTCTGAACTTTATCAGAACGCTGAGCAGATCCGGATTCAGGTTCGGTCCTGTGAGTAGACAGTCATTGAGGGATGGACAGCCATCTTCATGGGACGAGGCATCAAACACCACTCTCAGTTTTGTTGTCACCTTATTTTCTCGGAGTACTGCATGGTGAGGTAAGTAGTATTTTACGTTGTCTGCACTTGATGCATTGCCCTTGGGCACGTCCTCTGCCATATCTTGTAGTCCTCTACTACTTCATTGTATCTGCTGTACAATGTCACATCCTTCAGTCTTTTCTTCAGACCTTCAAACTGTTAATTGGCGATTCTATAGTTGTCTTGGAGTTCTGGCATTTCTCGTTTCCATGGCAACTCCACATTGTATCACCCATCTTTGAAGGTGGTTGTTTCCTCGAACCTTTGTAGAGCCTCCTTTTCCTCTGGGTTCTGTGTTTTCTTGCTTAGAATACCCAGAGACTCAAGCTCCCAGAATGAGTTGGCATCACTCACCCTTGCTGGTAGTGGATTGACGTCCTATTTCTTCGTTATCACTCTTTGTGCATGATACTTCAGCATGATAATGCGCTCTTTGTAATCCTCCATGCATGCAATCTCTGCCTCCAATCCGTCCAATGACGTTAACTGTTCAATTCCACGATTGAGTTCAAACAAACTGTCCTCCTTAGCTGATAACAATTCCAACAATGTACTCAAGTGATCGGTATCCGGAATTGACTGGGATATTTCCACGGCAATCTGATTCAAAAATCCGGGTTTTGGTTCCTCGAATGGTACCCCGCTTTCGTCTCATTCTTTCTGCTTCATGCCGACGTTCCTCCTCAGCCATTTCAGCCACTTCTTCGTCGCAGCTCATATCCCGGGTTTCGGCACCAAATTTTAGATGAACTAACTTCAAAGTAATGACTCGGGAAGTTGGGTTTGATATGAAAGCTTCTTTTAGTAATAATACTTGTTCACGTTACATTTAACAACTTTACATACTACATAGCAATGCAGGTAAGCTGCTAGCGGAAAATCAGCTTAATCACTTTGCACCTGCACATAACTGGCGCATTCTCTCTCATTCCTGTCGCAAGGCATTCTGGAACTTGCAGTCAAAAGCGTAATTCAATACAAACCAATACAATTACATATGTAAATAACTGTAACGAAATATCTTTAGATACAGCTCAATGAATAAACTTGAACTCTAACACATTAAAGTTACAACATGTACAAAGGACTGTTTGATTATTGAAATTGTTTGTATTCTGGTTTTGTTCCCAGGGGGGAAGGGGAAGGCACCTAGGGAGTGCTTAGGCAAGAGGCCTGCGAGCATACATAACCCATTGTATTTACTGTCTATGCACACTAGGTAAGACCTGGGCGGGCTACCCCCTGTATTTTGGTTAGCGCACCAGGTTAGGTAGGTAGAAGGGGCTTTAACTTTTTTACTTTCTTTGCTTTGGTTCCATCCAGCCCCTTTTCCCCAAATTTACTGTTTGAAGGAATAAATAAATTCCCAGTAAATGGTAAATTCTATGCCTTTATCATCCTTACCTGCACCTACAGTCCCATTCATCTTTCACTCCACAGGGAGTTGAATTGTAGCAGGGTGTTGCGTTCCCTTTTCCTAGAGGATAACGTAACATTCTCCATCTGGTCCACCTTGTTGAGATAGGCATTGTCCTTCTGCAGCTGTATTAGAACCTGGTCATGTCGAGTGACGGTATCTTCAACTGTGCTAATGCGCAACTTGGCCTCAGGTGTTCTCAAAAGGAGGTCATTTAGGGAGGATTTCAGGTCATCAATGGAAGAATGGCGTTCAGCCGATTTCTTGTCAATTTTCAGAGAAAGACCTTTGTTAACATCTTGAATTTCCCAGAGGAGAGTAGCAAGCATGCCGGCAGGCTCGGAAGAGGTTGCTGAGAGCAACAGGCTGGATCTGTCGTCTGAGTTATGATGGCTAATACTAATCTTGCTAGCTGTGGCTTTATCATTATCTTGGGAATCAAGGAAATGTTGGTCATCCTTCCTGCAAATTGGGCCAGAGCTCCATGGCTCTTTGGGAAGGTAAGTACTTGACAGTTAATCAGTCAATGTTAAAATATTGTTTCAATGTTCTTTACATAATAATAAGAACTTTGAAGAGCTTGGTTTGTGAACGTCTGCTCAGCTCCGCGGCATCACATGCTCCCTCGTCGGTTATATTTTTACTGACATTTGAAACAGGAAGAGAAACAGAAGTTGTTTAACGAAGTCAAATTCAAGAAGTTATGGTATTTTAGTCAACTTATTTTTGTACTACTGGGCATACAGTAAATATTGTTGACATGGCAGGAAAGCAGTGGGAACTACGGTCTTTGATGGCAAGGAATGATGAGGATGTGAGGAGATTCTTGTTTGGGCAAAAGACCGCCCTCCATCCTTTCTTCTCTGTCCTCTCTCCTCCATGACCCAGAAACCGATGAGTGGTCAAGGAGTGTCAATTCATTAGTAGGCAACCACCTTTCGAGGTTACTCGTGTATCCTACCGTGGAAGAGTTTTGAAATCAGCTCCTTTAATCTCTTAGGGATAGTGAGACGCTAGCGTCTCAAGTGGCCAATAGCCTCGGGAAATGCATAGCGCCAAATTCAAATAAAACGCGATAAAACTCAAACTTTCATTAAATCACACATGCAGGGTACTCAATTAACAGATGTTTTCCTTTAACAAGCTATACAAACGGCAGGACTATGGAATCTAGCACATGAAGGCCTCTTGGACTGCAAATTCACTCGAAAGGAAGCTCCAGTGAGAAGAAATGCCTGGAAAAGGACTAAGGTGAAAGAGATTTATTTTCTAACCTTTTGAACATTGCTAAGAACATTGCTGGTATTAAAATAGATAGAGAGTGAAATAGATGTGTGAAATAGATGTGTAGAGATTCAAATTAGATATGGGGGTATAGGGAAAAAGACAAGATTTAAAACCAAGAAACAACAAAACAAAACAACAAAACAATAAAGATTCTGAAGTTCCCTTGAGTTTATCCTACACAAACATTCTCTGGTAATGATCCACTTAATCAGAGGAGATTGTCCATGGACTTAGCAATGTCATTTTGCCGAATTGGCGACATTCTGGAAAGGACCCCAAAAATAATTTTAAACCATTTTCACAAAAAAGTGATTTTTTAAATTTATTTGTTCACAAAAAATTGATTTTTTAAAAAAATTTTCGTGACTTAAACACGGTGACCCCGGACATGCCGAATTGGCGACATTCTGGAAAGGACCCCAAAAATAATTTTAAACCATTTTCACAAAAAAGTGATTTTTTTTTATTGATTTTTTTCGTGACTTAAAAACGGTGACCCCCGGACATGCCGAATTGGCGAGATTCTGGAAAGGATTTTTTTACTTTTTTTTTAACAAAAAAGTTTTTTTTTTCCAAAAAAAGAACGTAAAAAAAAATTTTTTCGGGGTCCTTTCCAGAATGTCGCAAATTCGGCATGTCCGGGGTCACCGTTTTTAAGTCCCGAAAAAAAAAACAAAAAAAAAACTTTTTTTTGAAAATGGTTAAAAATTATTTTCGGGGTCCTTTCCAGAATGGCGCAAATTCGGCATGTCCAGGGTCACCGTTTTTAAGTCCCAAAAAAAAAAAAAAAAAAAAAAACTTTTTTTGAAAATGGTTAAAAATATTTTCGGGGTCCTTTCCAGAATGTCGCAAATTCGGCATGTCCGGGGTCACCGTTTTTAAGTCCCGAAAAAAAAAAAAAAAAAAAAAACTTTTTTTTTTGAAAATGGTTAAAAAATATTTTGGGGTCCTTTCCAGAATGTCGCAAATTCGGCATGTCCGGGGTCACCGTTTTTAAGTCCCGAAAAAAAAAAAAAAAAAAAAAAAAAAAAACTTTTTTTTGAAAATGGTTAAAAATTATTTTCGGGGTCCTTTCCAGAATGGCGCAAATTCGGCATGTCCAGGGTCACCGTTTTTAAGTCCAGAAAAAAAAAAAAAAAAAAAAAAAACACTTTTTTTGAAAATGGTTAAAAAATATTTTCGGGGTCCTTTCCAGAATGTCGCAAATTCGGCATGTCCGGGGTCACCGTTTTTAAGTCCCGAAAAAAAAAAAAAAACTTTTTTGAAAATGGTTAAAAATTATTTTCGGGGTCCTTTCCAGAATGGCGCAAATTCGGCATGTCCGGGGTCACCGTTTTTAAGTCCAAAAAAAAAAAAAAAAAAAAAAAAAACTTTTTTGAAAATGGTTAAAAATTATTTTCGGGGTCCTTTCCAGAATGGCGCAAATTCGGCATGTCCAGGGTCACCGTTTTTAAGTCCCGAAAAAAAAAAAAAAAACACTTTTTTTTTTGAAAATGGTTAAAAATTATTTTCGGGGTCCTTTCCAGAATGTCGCAAATTCGGCATGTCCGGGGTCACCGTTTTTAAGTCCCGAAAAAAAAAAAAAAAAAAAAAAAAAACTTTTTTGAAAATGGTTAAAAATTATTTTCGGGGTCCTTTCCAGAATGGCGCAAATTCGGCATGTCCAGGGTCACCGTTTTTAAGTCCCGAAAAAAAAAAAAAAAAAACCTTTTTTTGAAAATGGTTAAAAATATTTTCGGGGTCCTTTCCAGAATGGCGCAAATTCGGCATGTCCAGGGTCACCGTTTTTAAGAAAAAAAAAAAAAAAAAAAAACTTTTTTGAAAATGGTTAAAAATTATTTTCGGGGTCCTTTCCAGAATGTCGCAAATTCGGCATGTCCGGGGTCACCGTTTTTAAGTCCCGAAAAAAAAAAAAAAAAAACACTTTTTTGTGAAAATGGTTAAAAATTATTTTCGGGGTCCTTTCCAGAATGTCGCAAATTCGGCATGTCCGGGGTCACCGTTTTTAAGTCCCGAAAAAAAAAAAAAAAAAAACTTTTTTTTTTGAAAATGGTTAAAATTATTTTCGGGGTCCTTTCCAGAATGTCGCAAATTCGGCATGTCCGGGGTCACCGTTTTTAAGTCCCGAAAAAAAAAAAAAAAAAAATCACTTTTTTTTAAAATGGTTAAAAAATATTTTCGGGGTCCTTTCCAGAATGGCGCAAATTCGGCATGTCCGGGGTCACCGTTTTTAAGTCCCGAAAAAAAAAAAAAAACTTTTTTGAAAATGGTTAAAAAATATTTTCGGGGTCCTTTCCAGAATGGCGCAAATTCGGCATGTCCGGGGTCACCGTTTTTAAGTCCCGAAAAAAAAAGAAAAAAAAAAACTTTTTTTTGAAAATGGTTAAAAATTATTTTCGGGGTCCTTTCCAGAATGGCGCAAATTCGGCATGTCCGGGGTCACCGTTTTTAAGTCCGGAAAAAAAAAAAAAAAAAAAAAATCACTTTTTTGTGAAAATGGTTAAAAATTATTTTCGGGGTCCTTTCCAGAATGGCGCAAATTCGGCATGTCCGGGGTCACCGTTTTTAAGTCCCGAAAAAAAAAAAAAAAAAAAAAAAAACTTTTTTTGAAAATGGTTAAATTATTTTCGGGTCCTTTCCAGAATGGCGCAAATTCGGCATGTCCGGGGTCACCGTTTTTAAGTCCCGAAAAAAAAAAAAAAAAAAATCACTTTTTTGTGAAAATGGTTAAAAATTATTTTCGGGGTCCTTTCCAGAATGGCGCAAATTCGGCATGTCCGGGTCACCGTTTTAAGTCCCGAAAAAAAAAAAAAAAAAATCACTTTTTGTGAAAATGGTTAAAAATATTTTCGGGGTCCTTTCCAGAATGGCGCAAATTCGGCATGTCCGGGGTCACCGTTTTTAAGTCCCGAAAAAAAAAAAAAAAAAAATCACTTTTTTGTGAAAATGGTTAAAAATTATTTTCGGGGTCCTTTCCAGAATGGCGCAAATTCGGCATGTCCGGGGTCACCGTTTTTAAGTCCCGAAAAAAAAAAAAAAAATCACTTTTTGTGAAAATGGTTAAAAAATATTTTCGGGGTCCTTTCCAGAATGGCGCAAATTCGGCATGTCCGGGGTCACCGTTTTTAAGTCCCGAAAAAAAAAAAAAAAAAAACTTTTTTTGAAAATGGTTAAAAATATTTTCGGGGTCCTTTCCAGAATGGCGCAAATTCGGCATGTCCGGGGTCACGTTTTTAAGTCCCGAAAAAAAAAAAAAATCACTTTTTTGTGAAAATGGTTAAATATTTTCGGGGTCCTTTCCAGAATGGCGCAAATTCGGCATGTCCGGGGTCACCGTTTTTAAGTCCCGAAAAAAAAAAAAACAAAAAAACACTTTTTTTGAAAATGGTTAAAAATTATTTTCGGGGTCCTTTCCAGAATGGCGCAAATTCGGCATGTCCGGGGTCACCGTTTTTAAGTCCCGAAAAAAAAAAAAATCACTTTTTTGTGAAAATGGTTAAAAATTATTTTCGGGGTCCTTTCCAGAATGGCGCAAATTCGGCATGTCCGGGGTCACCGTTTTTAAGTCCCGAAAAAAAAAAAAAATCACTTTTTGTGAAAATGGTTAAAAATTATTTTCGGGGTCCTTTCCAGAATGGCGCAAATTCGGCATGTCCGGGGTCACCGTTTTTAAGTCCCGAAAAAAAAAAAAAAAAAAAATCACTTTTTTGTGAAAATGGTTAAAAATTATTTTCGGGGTCCTTTCCAGAATGGCGCAAATTCGGCATGTCCGGGGTCACCGTTTTTAAGTACCGAAAAAAAAAAAAAAACTTTTTTGTGAAAATGGTTAAAAAATATTTTCGGGGTCCTTTCCAGAATGTCGCAAATTCGGCATGTCCGGGGTCACCGTTTTTAAGTCCCGAAAAAAAACCCCAAAAAAACACTTTTTTGTGAAAATGGTTAAAAATTATTTTCGGGGTCCTTTCCAGAATGGCGCAAATTCGGCATGTCCGGGGTCACCGTTTTTAAGTCCCGGAAAAAAGAAAAAAAAAAAAAAAAAAAAAATCACTTTTTGTGAAAATGGTTAAAAATTATTTTCGGGGTCCTTTCCAGAATGGCGCAAATTCGGCATGTCCGGGGTCACCGTTTTTAAGTCCCGAAAAAAAAAAAAAAAAACTAACATCAAGGCGGTGGCCGGTTCCTGTAGGTTCATGCTCTACAACATCCGCAGAGTACGACCCTGCCTCACACAGGAAGCGGCGCAGGTCCTAATCCAGGCACTTGTCATCTCCCGTCTGGATTACTGCAACTCGCTGTTGGCTGGGCTCCCTGCCTGTGCCATTAAACCCCTACAACTCATCCAGAACGCCGCAGCCCGTCTGGTGTTCAACCTTCCCAAGTTCTCTCACGTCACCCCGCTCCTCCGCTCTCTCCACTGGCTTCCAGTTGAAGCTCGCATCCGCTACAAGACCATGGTGCTTGCCTACGGAGCTGTGAGGGAACGGCACCTCAGTACCTCCAGGCTCTGATCAGGCCCTACACCCAAACAAGGGCACTGCGTTCATCCACCTCTGGCCTGCTCGCCTCCCTACCACTGAGGAAGTACAGTTCCCGCTCAGCCCAGTCAAAACTGTTCGCTGCTCTGGCTCCCCAATGGTGGAACACACTCCCTCACGACGCCAGAACTGCGGAGTCAATCACCACCTTCCGGAGACACCTGAAACCCCACCTCTTTAAGGAATACCTAGGATAGGATAAAGTAATCCTTCTCACCCCCCTTAAAATATTTAGATGCACTATTGTAAAGTGGCTGTTCCACTGGATGTCATAAGATGAATGCACCAATTTGTAAGTCGCTCTGGATAAGAGCGTCTGCTAAATGACTTAAATGTAAATGTAATGTAAATGAATAAACAGTATAGCAACAAACACAAATCCA
>NW_026281985.1:0-796 GCF_023373465.1 Oncorhynchus keta
CTCCTCAACCTTCTCCTCCTCCGCCTCCTCACCCTTCTCCTCCTCCACCTCCTCACCCTTCTCCTCCTCCATATCCTATCCCTTCTCCTCAACCTTCTCCTCCTCCGCCTCCTCACCCTTCTCCTCCTCCACCTCTTCACCCTTCTCATCCTTCACCTCCTACCCCTTCTCCTCACCTCCTCACCCTCCTCCTCCTCCACCCCCTCCTTTGGCTCAGTATTGATCTGTTAATGGAGTCAATAGTAGCTGCTAATGTTTAAACACAAAGAGACACTTGTCTTTGACTGGCCTGTTAATGGATCATTAGTCTCTGTCTGCTTGAAGAGAAGAACCCTTCATTTTATGACATCATGTACTATAAAGCTCTTCATTCATACTGCATGTTGTAATGTAAAGCTCTTCATTCATACTGCATGTTTTACTATATTATGGATATAGAGGGGTAGATACAGGGTAGTGTTGTAGACATTATGGATATAGGGGGGTAGATACAGGGTATTATTGTAGACATTATGATATAGAGGGGTAGTGTTGTGGACATTATGGATATAGAGGGGTAGATACAGGGAAGTGTTGTAGACATTATGGATATAGAGGGGTAGATACAGGGTAGTATTGTAGACATTATGGATATAGAGGGGTAGATACAGGGGTAGTGTTGTAGACATTATGGATATAGAGGGGTAGTGTTGTGGACATTATGGATATAGAGGGGTAGATACAGGGCAGTGGTGTAGACATTATGGATATAGAGGGGTAGATACAGGGGTAGTGTTGTAGACATTATGGATATAGA